>NC_092052.1:54290109-54340571 GCF_003086295.3 Arachis hypogaea
ATGCACCATCTATCATAGTTTACTCATTTTCTGTAAACCTAGGTTACTAGTTTAGTATTTAAACAACTTTTAGAGATTTATTTTGTATCTCATGACATTTTTAGATCTGAACTTTGTACTCTTTGACGGCATGAGTCTCTAAACTCCATTGTTGGGGGTGAGGAGCTCTGCTGTGTCTCGATGAATTAATACAAGTATTTCTGTTTTCCATTCAAACATGCGTGTTCCTATCTAAGATATCCATTCGCACTTCAATATGAATGTGATGAACGTGACAATCATTATCATTCCTCCACGAACGCGTGCCTGACAACCACTTACGTTCCACCATAGAATGAATGAATATCTCTTAGATCTCTTAATCGGAATCTTCGTGGTATAAGCTAGATTGATGGCAGTATTCAAGAGAATCCGGAAAGTCTAAACCTTGTCTGTGGTATTCCGAGTAGGATTCAGGGATTGAATGACTGTGACAAACTTCAAACTCGCGAGTGCTAGGCGTAGTGACAGACACAAAAGGATAGTAAATCCTATTCCGATACGATTGAGAACCTGCAGATGATTAGCCGTGCGGTGACAGCGCATCTGGACCCTTTTCACTGGAAGGATGGATGGTAGCCATTGACAATGGTGATCCACCAACACACAGCTTGCCATAGGAGGACGTGCGTGCGTGAATCAGAAAACAGAAGAAAGCAGAATTTCAGAAGACAAAGCATCTCTAAAACTCCAACATATTCTCCATCATTGCATACAAGTATAATTTGTGTTCTGCCCTTTTATTCCTTGCAATCAAATTTGATAAGTGAATTATTTTATTGTTTTCCTGACTAAGAGTTACAAGATAACCATAGATTACTTCAAGCCAACAATCTCTGTGGGATCGACCCTTACTCACGTAAGGTATTACTTGGACGACCCAGTGCACTTGCTGGTTATTGGTACGAGTTGTAAAAAGTGTGATTTACAATTCATGCCCCAAGTTTTTGGTGCCGTTGCCGGAGATTGTTCGAGTTTGGACAACTAACGGTTTATTTTGTTGCTTAGATTAGGAAAAATTTTTCTTTTTAGTTTAGAGTCTTTTATTATTTATACCTTGTTAAAACACTTTAAATTTATAGCTCAATTAGCTAGAGCATGGTGCTTATGTTCTTGGTAATTGGCTATCCTATTTTTAAAATCTTTTTCAAAAATAATTTTTCTTTGAATAAATCTTGTGCCAAACTTTAAGTTTGGTGTTTTCTTGTTGATTTTTTTTATTTTCGAAAATTTGTTTTGGTTTTCTAAAAATTTTAAGTTTGGTGTTCTTTCTTCATGTTCTTGTGTTCTTGTGACTCTTCAAAGTGTTCTTGAGTTTTCCGTGTGTCTTGATCTTAAAATTTTTAAGTTTGGTGTTCCTTGGTGTTTTCCCTCTAAAATTTTCGAAAACAAGGAGCATTAGATCTAAAAATTTTAAATCTTGTGCTATCCTATTGTTTTTTTCTTTCCTCTTAAAATTCAAAAATATATTTTCTCTCTTTTTTTTTCGAAATTTAAAACCCTTTTCAAATCATATATTTTTCAAAACTTCCTAACCACTTTCTCTCTCCTCAATTTTTCGAAAATCTTCACCCATTTTTATTTATTTTATTTTAATTTATTTTCGAAATAAATAAATAATTAAATAAATAAAAATATTTCTTCCCTATTTTACATCATCTCCCTTTCTCCATCATGGATCTAAGTGGAAATGAATAGTCCAGGAGGACTCTGGGGTCATATGCTAACCCCTCTACTGCTTCATATGGGAGTAGTATTTGCATACCCTCCATTGGAGTCAGTAGCTTTGAGTTGAATCCTCAGCTCATTATCATGGTGTAGCAAAGTTACCAGTATTCCGGTCTTCCACAGGAAGAACCTACAGAGTTTCTGGCACAGTTTTTACAGATTGCTGACACAGTACATGATAAGGAAGTAGATCAGGATGTCTACAGATTATTACTGTTCCCATTTGCTGTAAAAGACCAAGCTAAGAGGTGGTTAAATAACCAACCTAAGGCCAGCATAAGGACATGGAAACAGCTGACAGAAAAATTCCTGAATCAATACTTTCCCCCAAAATGGATGACACAGCTAAGGCTGGACATCCAAGGCTTTAAACAAGGAGATAATGAATCTTTTTATGATGTCTGGGAGAGATACAGAGAGATGCTATGAAAATGCCTGACAAACCCCAATTTGAGGGTTTATCTTGTGCTGATTTCAGGGGTTTTATCAATGATTCCACACACTTTCTATATGAAAATACAAGATTTTGCATTCCTCTCCTAGTTTCGCCTCATGAATGAAAACATGCTTATTTCGCACTAAAATAGATACATTTCTAATCTTCCCTTGATGCCATTCGATGCCGTGACTTGTGTGTTAAGTAGTTTCAGGGTATAGAGTAGGAATGGACCGAAAGAGAGAAGGAAGACGGGTACAAAGGAAGGAAGCATGAGGATTAAGCTTTGAAAATTTCCGCATGGGCGCGTGCGTGCACCTTGCGCGCCCGCGCGGATAGGGCAACGTGGAGCCAAAGCCAAGTGCCGGCTTGAGAAGCGGCTAAGCCAGGATCTTCATGGGTGCGCACGCGTACATCACGCCTCCGCGCACATTACAAGACGTCTCAACGGCGCGTGCGCGCCGATTTGCGAATATGATTTTTTTTAAGAAGTCACGTGACTTAGGCGTGGAGGCAGTTAATGATCCCACTTTTGGGGAAACACCTTGGCGGGAAAAGCTTAAAAAGACCAAAGGAGCAAGGGTTAAGGACACTTAGTTAGTTCATTTTCTAGATCTAGATATTTTGGGGGGAGAGGAGAGTTAGTTACACTTTGGGAAGAAGAAGAGGGAGATTCCAAGCTTCACTAGGGTTCATCCTCATCTAATTTCTGAATTTTCAATGACTTTTTGGTGAGATCCATTACAATTCTCACTCCACTTTGTTCATGTCATAGATTTTCTTCTCCAATTTCAAGTAGTAGATCAATTCTCATAGATCTAGAATTCAACTTTGTAATTTTGGATTTCGTCTCTATTTTGAGAATTCGATTTTCATTGCTACTCTTTGAGACTTGTTGTTAGATCTTTGTGTTGCAATACTTTCAATTCGACTTTTCTTCTCATTTTACTATGACTTTCCTTATTGCTCATCACATGTTTGATAAAATGACAACACTAGCTATGGAGTAGAATTTTCACACTTGGCATAGGGTTTGGTCCTTGGAAGAAGTTTAATAGTTGTATCAATTGTTGATTTGGAATTAGGGATTGCTAGTTGGCTTGGAGTGCACTAAAGCTAGATTCCCATAAGGTGAAGCTAGGACTTGTGACTCAAGTTGATTGCTTTCATTTGACCTCCCTCTATACCTAGGGGATAACTAAATGAAGCAAGGCCTAATTGTTGTCAACATTGAATGGACTATAAGGATAGAATTTCTAATGCCAACCCTAAGCCAAGTATTTTGATAATTGATTGTTTGTTTCTCACTACTTTGCTAAAACCTTCAAAGAATTCCAACAAGGCTTACTAAACCAATAAGATGCATACTTTGGCAATTCCAAGGGAGAACGACTCGGGAGACTAGTACTCTCGGATATAGATTGTAGATTTGTTTGATGAAGGAGTTTGCGTTGGATTAGACTATACTACGATTGATCATTTGATAATTTCTATACCGGCAAAAATTCATTTGTCAAAATGGCGCCGTTGCCGGGGAAGTTGCTTAGTGTGCCATGTTATTGTTTTGGATTAAGTGTGTATATATGTACATAGTTGCACTTCATTGTAAACTACTCAATCGACTAACTCCTCATCGTTACAATGAATTCCATTTCCCCTTTATTGCATGACGCGTTCACAACCGAATCCGAGCTTAGCCCCTTTTGACCCGTAAATAGAACGAACTTTGTTTCATATTAGACAAGCTCGGAGGTGGCTAAGATTTGGAAAAGGTGAAGAGGTTTTCACCACCTCAACCACCTTACTAGAAGTGAACATTGAACCGTCACTCAAAGAAGGCATTAATCATACTCCCATCAATCTCACTAACAATTCTTCTTTTGTTTTAGGTACTAATACCATGGACGCCCCAAGGAGAGTTACCATCAAGGAAGCGGGTGCACCGGATTATGTCCTTCAACCCCTTCATGTAACTCACCCCAATTTGAATGCGAACTTTGAATTGAAGACCGCTTTGATCAACCTCCTACCCAAGTTTCACGGGCTTCCCGCACAAGACCCTATTCGACATCTCAAGGACTTCCATCGCATATGCTCGACCACTAGACGGGAAGGGTCCGATGAAGTTGCTATATGGTTGTTTGCTTTCCCTTTCTCTCTTGAGGACAAGGCCAAAGAATGGTTCTACACTCTCTCTAGTGAAGTTACCTCCGATTGGGACCTACTTAGAAGGGGGTTCTTGGATAAATTCTTACCCCCGGAAAAGATGGATAGGCTAAGGAAGGAAATGTCTTGTATTGTGCAAGGTGAGACGGAACCACTCTATGAGTATTGGGAACGGTTTCGCAAACTACTAGATGCATGCCCTAATCACATGATCGACACTCAAGTATTGCTTGGATACATATGTCAAGGGATGCGAGAGCAAGATAGAACCCTCTTGGACACTTCTAGCAATGGTTCTTTGTCCAAATATAAAACCGCGGAGGAGGCATGGCAACTTATTATTGACTTAGCCGAATCCAATCAACATATGAGGCGAAGAGTCAACCGTCCAAGGACCGTGAACGAGGTATCAACTAGTAGTGAAGCCACCGCTCTAACTCAATCCTTAAATGAGATGACATCCGTCTTGAGGCAACTCCAATTGAACCAACAACAACCACTACAACCTCAATTATATCAACAACACCCTCCACCACCTCAACAACACAACCAACAATTGGTCCCTCAAAGAGTATGTGGCATTTGCTCTTGCTACTCTCACCACACGGATGAGTGCCCAAGCCTTCAAGAAGATAACACTTTGGCGGCTACCCATAATTTCTATGACCGCCCTAATCAAGGGTACTACCAAGGAGGTAATCCTAACCAAGGGCATCCCTATCAAGGAGGAGGCTACAACCAAGGAAGTGGACACAATAATCAAAATTGGAAAGACAATCATCAACAAGGGAATAGGGACAACAACAACAATGGAGGAGGTCAAAGATGGAATAACAACCCGCAAAATTTCTCACAAAACCGACCATACAACTTACAAAATCAACCATACAATCAACAAAACCCACAAAGAAACTACCAAACATATCAACCACCACATCAAAGACCACCACCCAACCAATCACAAACTCCTCAACTCACATATGCAACCACCCCCTCCAACCAAGACGAAACACTCCGGACCATTGTCCAAGGCCAAAAGGAATTACAAAACACACTTGCTTCCGGCCTCACCGGCCTCACCTCTACACTACAAGCTCTTCTTGCACGTATGGACACACCATCGACCCCCACTCCTCAACCCCCAATCCAAAGTGTCATTCCCTCTCAACCTCAACCAAATCCAAAAGGGGGCATCAATGCTATCACCCTTAGATCCGGTACACAACTAAAAGAAAAGGAAGCAAAGGACCCAAGTCCTATCACAACCGCCCAAGAGGAAGAGAGAATAGATATAGAAGAGGTAGTGGAAGAGGAGACACCACAAGCCATAGTTGAGGATGAAGCCCAACCAACAAGGGAGACAACCAAGGCCAAAAGAACCTTGGAAGAAGAAATTGCTCAACCACTTCCATTTCCAACACTTGCAAAGAAAGCTAAAAAGCGCATGGAACTCGACCCCAAAATGGTAGAAATGTTCAAGAAAGTTGAGGTAACCATCCCCCTCTTTGATGCCATCCATCAAGTTCCTAGATATGCCAAATTCCTCAAAGATTTATGCATAAACAAGGATAGAATTCTTGAATTGGAAACCATCCCATTGGGGAGTTCTATTTCCGCTTTAATGGGAACATTGCCGGAGAAGTGTGATGACCCGGGCCCTTGTATGGTCACTTGCACCGTCAATGGAGTTCAATTTAAAGATTGTATGTGTGACCTCGGAGCATGTGTTAGCATCATGCCGCTCTCCGTTTATCGGGTATTGAAGTTGCCCCCACTAAAAAGGTCGACGGCAAGATTTGTCCTAGCGGATAAAAGCATAATAACCGTAGCAGGTGTTGCGGAAGATGTATTGGTGAATATAAAGGGGTTGGTGTTTCCGATTGACTTCTATGTCCTTGAAATGCCGTCAAGCGAAACCGAGAGAGCATCATCTATCCTACTTGGAAGGCCATTCTTGAGAACTTCTAGATTTAAGCTTGATGCTTACTCGGGGAACTACTCATTTGAAATAGATGGGAGAATTGTAAGCTTTAGCCTAGAGGAAGCAATGAAGCATCCACCGGAGAACCACTCTCTATTTCGGTGTGACCCAATCGATAACATAGTAGCCGAAGTGCATCTTGCAAGACTAGATGAGAAGTGCATGGTCGACGAAGCAAATGAAAAGTCAAGCGAACTAAACACCACACATCATACAAACCATCCGGAAACTCAAAATTCAAGGAATGACAAGAGGATGGAATTGAAGCCACTACCACCTCACTTAAGGTATTCATACCTTGATGAAGCCCAAAAGCTACCCGTGATAATTGCACAAGAGTTAACTCCTCAACAAGAAGAAAAATTGCTGAATGTATTGAGGGAAAACAAAAGGGCAATTGGGTGGAGTTTGGCGGATCTAGTGGGAATAAGCCCCCAAGTATGCGAGCACCGCATATTTCTTGAAGAAGGAGCAAGACCGGTCCGACAACCTCAAAGGAGACTTAACCCAACCATTCTTGATGTGGTAAAGAAAGAAGTCACTAAGCTACTTGAAGCGGACATCATCTATCCTATCTCGGATAGCGAATGGGTAAGCCCGGTCCAAGTAGTGCCAAAGAAGTCCGGAGTGACAACAATCAAAAACGAAAGTGGTGAACTTATAGCAACAAGAGTGCAGAGTTCTTGGAGAGTATGCATAGACTACCGAAGATTGAATGCGGCCACAAGAAAAGATCACTTTCCACTACCGTTTATCGATCAAATGCTTGATCGGTTAGCCGGTAAATCATACTATTGTTTTCTTGATGGCTACTCCGGATACTTCCAAATTCATATTGCTCTAGAAGACCAAGAAAAAACCACATTTACTTGCCCCTTTGGAACGTATGCTTACAAGCGTATGCCATTTGGCCTATGCAATGCACCGGCAACGTTTCAAAGATGCATGATGAGCCTATTTGCGGACTTTCTAGAGCAATCGATGGAAGTTTTCATGGATGATTTTAGCGTGTATGGTGAGTCATTTGAGCATTGCTTAGGTAACCTTGAAAAAGTCTTAGAAAGATGCACCAAAACAAACCTTGTCTTAAATTTTGAAAAATGTCATTTCATGGTCAAACAAGGCATTGTTTTGGGACACATAGTATCAAAGGAAGGCATCTCCGTAGATCCGGCAAAGATAAATGTCATATCCAGTTTACCTTACCCCTCCTCCGAGAGGGAAGTCCGTTCTTTCCTTGGACATGCAGGATTCTACCGGAGATTCATCAAGGACTTTAGCAAGGTAGCCTTACCTCTCTCCCGATTACTACAAAAAGACACCGAATTTGAGATGAGCAAGGAATGTATGGAAGCATATGACAAACTCAAGGTAGCATTGACACAAGCCCCTATTGTACGAGGACCCAATTGGATACAACCCTTTGAAATCATGTGTGATGCTTCGAACTATGCGATAGGAGCCGCGTTAGCACAACGCGAGGGTAAGATTCCCTATGTCATAGCTTATGCTTCCAAAACATTAGACGGAGCCCAATCCAACTACACTACTACCGAAAAGGAACTCTTAGCTATTGTTTTTGCTTTGGACAAGTTCCGAGCCTATCTTCTTGGTTCCAAGGTAGTAGTGTACTCGGATCACGCGGCACTAAAGTACTTGTTGGCAAAAAAGGAATCAAAACCGAGATTAATTCGTTGGGTGCTCTTATTACAAGAATTTGACTTGGAAATCAAAGATAGGAGCGGTTCCCAAAACCTAGTGGCGGACCATTTAAGCCGCCTCGAACACACAAAAGGCGACACCACTCCTATCAATGATTCCTTTCCTTTAGACGCTTTGCATGCAATCTCGGAAGTGGTTCCTTGGTATGCCCCAATAGCAAACTATTTGGTTTCACGCACTTTCCCTCCCAATCTCGACAAAAACAAAAAGGATAAGCTGAAAAGCGAATCCAAATACTATATTTGGGATGATCCCTATTTGTGGAGGTGTGGAGCGGACCAAATAATGCGACGGTGCATACCTCAAACCGAATTCCAAGCAATCTTGGACGCTTGCCATGCTTCCGAAGGAGGTGGTCACTACGGGCCCCAAAGAACGGCAAGAAAAATCCTTGATTGCGGATTTTGGTGGCCAACTCTTCTCAAAGATGCTTCTCTCTATTGCAAATCTTGTCCCCAATGTATTAGGTTTGGAGATATTTCCAAGAAGGACGAAATTCCCCATCAAAATATGCTTTTTTGCGAAATCTTTGACGTATGGGGAATCGACTTCATGGGACCATTTCCAAATTCCAATGGCTTTCTCTACATCTTGTTAGCCGTCGATTATGTGTCAAAATGGGTGGAGGCAATCCCCACCCGAACGGATGACGCTAATGTTGTGTATTCTTTTGTGAGGAACAATATCATTTGTCGCTTTGGCGCCCCAAGAGCAATCATAAGTGACCAAGGATCCCACTTTTGCAACAAAAGAATAGACGGCCTCATGAGAAAATATGGCATCATCCACAAAGTCGCCACGGCTTACCACCCTCAGACAAACGGCCAAGCCGAAGTCTCTAACCGGGAAATCAAGCATGTGTTAGAAAGGATTGTAAAGCCGAATAGGAAAGATTGGAGCATTAAACTCTCCGATGCACTGTGGGCCTATCGAACGGCTTACAAGACACCCATTGGCATGAGCCCCTTCCGGCTTGTATATGGTAAAGCATGTCACTTACCGGTGGAGATTGAACACAAAGCTTATTAGGCCGTAAAGGAGTGTAATATGAGCTTAGGTGGGGCCGGAGTAGAGAGAAAGCTTCAATTGGCAGAATTAGAATGTTTGAGATTGGAAGCTTACGACAACTCTAGACTTTATAAGGAAAAGTTGAAAGCCATCCATGACAAGAACATTAGGAGAAGAGAATTCCAACCCGGTGACCTAGTCCTTCTCTACAATTCAAGGTTGAGATTACTACCCGGAAAGCTTAGATCAAGGTGGGATGGGCCCTACCAAGTGGAGAAAGTAGAACCTTATGGAGTCTACCACTTGCGCCACCCATCAAACCCGGACATCTTCAAGGTAAACGGGCACCGTCTCAAATTGTATCATGGTGAGCAAAGAAAGAACGCCAAGGAATTTGAAGTGTTCCTCTTGAGGGATGCAAGTCTTGAACAAACACTATAAGCTACTGAAAGTCCAACTTAAGGACGTTAAACAAAAGTGCTAGGTGGGAGACACCCCACCATGGTAAGATCTTCCTTTGAGATTTGTGCATAGACACTTGACTTCATGTTTGTTAGCTAGATTTTAATGACAACCCCCCTTCATTTGTTGACTTCCTTGATAGTTTACCAAGTAAAATGCCCTGCTATAGTGCTTAAGTGGCTGTATGGGGGGGGGGGGGGCTTTGAAATGTCAAAAGTGGTGTAAACACTTGCAAATTTAGAAAAAAAAAAAAAACCACCCTTCTGCGCATGCGCGCACATGGCGCGTCCGCGCACATGGGCGAAATCTGCCAATCGACGCGCAAGCGCACTGTGCGCGTCCGCGCCGATTGCCTTGCTGCCCTCCTAGTACATCCTACAGAGAGTTAAGCCACTCTCAAGCTTACACTAAGCCACCGGCCCAGCACCTTTGCCGCGTGCGCGCACCTGGCGCGCACGCGTCCATATAAGGCGAGCACGAAATGCGCGCGTGCTGCAGCCGCGCACGCGCCCTTTTATTCTGCACTCCTCTCTGGGCCACTTCACAGAGAGTTGAGCCCCCTCCAGGCCCTTCTCATGCCTGGGGCACAACCACGAGGACGCGCGCGCGCACTGTGCGCGCGCGCGCCAAAAAGCGCTGAAGCCATCTCTGGTACTTCGTCCAGAGAGTTATGCCACCCCTGTGCCTCTCCTGTGCCGCCAGCCCAAGCGCATGGACGCGCACACGAAATGTGCGCGCGCGTGCCCCTAGTCCACCTCACTCCCTGCGCGAGCGCGCACCGCGCGCGCACGCGCCGGTGATCGACGCCTTCTTTAAAAAGGAAAAGGGGCACACTCATCCCTTCATTCTCATTCCACTTCTCTTCACTTCTCTTCTTTTCCCATATCCTTCTCCATCTCACAAGGTATTATACTAGGCTCCCTCTTAGTCCATTAATCTCTTGTAGTTCTTATTCATTTAGTTGCACCATCTTTTAGGTAGCTTCTTTCTTCTTTTTTTTCTCTCTTCCTTCTTTCTCTAGTTACTCCCTTGGGATGTCTTTGCTCTCCGCTCTCTTTCAATCCAATTCTTCATGGGCATTTGGGTCTCAAACTCACTTACATGAATAGATGAATGGTGTTGCTTACTTTTCTTGCAATCAATATGCATTATAATCATTAATAATGGATTGTGGAATGTTACATTGCTCTCATTTTCACATAATCACATACTACTTCAAGGATGCACGCCAAGTGTTCGATGAAACGCACACTTGAATTTTGGACTCATTGTGACTACCTTGCCTCTCAACCAATCACTTTTGAGTGCATCCCCACTTTCCACAAACCCTTCATTCCTATTTTCTTAGCTTGCCTTCCAATTATGGTCCCCAAGGGTGTGCGCTTCTCATGCCTCTTCCTTGCATGCTTAAACTACCCTTGCACCACATGAAAATAATTTGCCTTGCTCTTCACACATTATCCTAGTTACATGTTGCAGCTGTCATGTAACAAAGATACCCATATTTTATGGCATAACTTTTCATTACATAGAGCTCATGTACCTCCACTTCTTTGAGTTTGATATTTTCCCTTTCTTACTTCCACAGGATGATCATCAAAAAGGACAACGGGAAAGGCCCCAAGAAGCCAGCTTCCAATAAAGTGCGCCAAGAACTAACGGCCAGGCCCCTCCTGAAGAAGACCAAGGGCCCCGTTGACGTTCTAGAGAAGGACAACCCTCCTAAGGATTCAAACAAGTTTCCCAACCGTTACTGCAAACTTGTTTACTCCAGAATGATTGAAAGGAATTACCATCCGGAACCCCTCCTAGTCTTACCGGCTCACCTCAGTCCGATTGTGATGCCACACATTGACCGGCGGCAATGGAGGTTCCTCTTGAGGCAACCAAAGGAGGCCAATCTCTCATGGGTGGTGGAATTCTACTCCAACTTCCACTCACCTCATCTCACATCAATATTTGTGCGCCGAAAACAAGTGTCGGTCACCGTGGAAACCATCCGAGAAGTCCTTGAGATTGAACTGTCAACGGATGCATATGACGCCTACCAAGAAGTCTTGGCTACATGCGTTGACCGCGCATTCGATTGGAGCGCAATCCTCCGCGTCATTGCCTTACCCGACGCATATTGGATTCGGGGGACCATAAAGCAACGACCCAAGGGTTTAGATGTCCGCCACCTCACTCAAGAAGCCACGGCATGGGCCCAAATTCTAGCTCACTACGTGCTCCCAAGCACACATGGGTCATCCATCACCGCCGAGCTTGCCTTATTGATATGGTGCATCTTGACCGAGAAACCAGTCGACGTTCCGCGTGCCATCCGCCAATCCATGGGGCGCATTCATGCCAAGGGAAATCTACCATTCCCCGCTTTAGTGACGGCATTAGTTGCGAAAGTCGGCGTCAACCGGGAGACTAAAGATAGGCGAACCTCAATACCGGTCGATGGTGATATCATTCCGACCAAGAGATGCCTCAAGCCTCCGGAAGTCACCAAGGACATTGAACTGCCCACACCAACTGGCCACGCTACCACTTCATCTACATCACAAAAATCGGCCGCCCAACGCCTTGAAGACCTTCACAACAAATTAGACTGCTATGAGAGGCGTAACCAACGCCGCTATGCTCATGTGAAGAGGCTTCTCAGCGTAATCACCCCACCTATGGAAGAACCCGATATCTCCACCTCCACCGCAACTTCAAGCGGAGATAGCAATGGCATTGGGGATGTGGCACACTCGGCCGAGTGCGCCTAACCTCTAGCACGGAGGACCGTGCTAAGTTTTAAGTGTGGGGAGGTCGGCCGACCGATCTCCGTAGGTAACATCTGAATAAATCTGAATAAATTAGGATAGGTTGCATGATTAGGTTTTAGTTGGCACCATTCGCATGATAAGTCTGCTTGGTTGGAACAATGAAATTCTCTCTTAGGAAACCAACACTTTGGGGCGACCATGGCATTGCAAATTTTAAATGCTTTGATGCCAAAATTGCATGAAGAATTATATTTTGGGACATGGGTTTGAAGTTAAGAACACAAGCTTGTGAGATTTGAGCCTAATGGTGTGGTTACATCTTATAACCACTTATTTTTCCTTCTTGTGTGCATTATTCTCTTTCTATGATTGTGATCTTTGATTTGTTTGATTCTTTATGTCCATTATTTGGTGTATTCATGCATTTATATGATTGAGGCCATCATTTCATTAGCTCACTCACCCAAATGGCCCTACCTTCTATCTTCCTTTGTTAGCCAAATTTGAGCCTACGATTAACCCACTTTGTTCTTAATTTAGCACATTACAAGCCTTAAAGCGGAAAACAATAATTGTCCCTTAATTTGGATCTTTGATTAGCTTAGGCTAGTGTGTGTGAGCATCATTCAAGTGTGGGGACCTTGGGACATTGGGTGAATAAAAGGGTATTTTGTATTACTATTGAAAATATTGGGAATTGGGTACATACTCATGTATTGATCAAATGTAAAACCTTATGCATTGACGCTCTTGTATATAAAAAAAAATGAGAAAAACAAAAGAACAAAAGAAAAAAAAAAGAAAAACAATATGGAAAAGAAAAGAAAAAAATAGAAAAAGAAAAAAAAAGAAAGAGGAAAAATAATAAAAAAGGGGACAAAATGCCCCAAAGTGAAGCTCAAGAGGAATCAATGCATAAGTATAGTGAAACGAAAAGAAAATGCATAAGTATGTGGAAAAGTGAGGAATGGGTAGTTAGGTTAGCACTTAATTGTATAGGTCATTATATAGGTTAGGTGGGAAAAGTATAAGTTAATCAAAGATTCAAATCCTAAGTCCACTAGCCATATATGACCCTACCTTGACCCTAACCCTATTACGACCTAGGAAAAGACCTCATGATAATTGTATGCATGCATTGAATAATTGTTGATTGTTAGATGAAAAACAAATCTTGGAAAGCATGATTAGGGGAGAATTGAGAGAATAAACCCCAAACACCGAGTGATTAGAGTGCAAACACTTCCGACGAGGGTTCGATGCTCAATCCTTTGATTCCCGGCTCTCGCGAGCATTCCTCATTCAAGGTTGCGCATATTGCATTTGATGCTTAGAAAGTGGCAAGTCCTATGCTTTGACCACCATCGTATCCCATATGCTCGCATATGTCCTAAGAAGGCTAATTTGCTCCCAACCAAGTGGATAGTGGCACTAGTCATAGTTGCATGCATATACGTAGGTTGCACTTCATGAGTCTTATACTTTTGCAATCCCTCGGTCTTCTGTGTTTCCTTGCATTTCTCTAAGCATGAGGACATGCTAGAATCTAAGTGTGGGGAGGTTGACAAACCCCAATTTGAGGGTTTATCTTGTGCTGATTTCAGGGGTTTTATCAATGATTCCACACACTTTCTATATGAAAATACAAGATTTTGCATTCCTCTCCTAGTTTCGCCTCATGAATGAAAACATGCTTATTTCGCACTAAAATAGATACATTTCTAATCTTCTCTTGATGCCATTCGATGCCGTGACTTGTGTGTTAAGTGGTTTCAGGGTATAGAGTAGGAATGGACCGAAAGAGAGAAGGAAGACGGGTACAAAGGAAGGAAGCATGAGGATTAAGCTTTGGAAATTTCCGCATGGACGCGTGCGCGCACCTTGCGCGCCCGCGCGGATAGGGCAACGTGGAGCCAAAGCCAAGTGCCGGCTTGAGAAGCGGCTAAGCCAGGATCTTCATGGGTGCGCACGCGTACATCACGCCTCCGCGCACATTACAAGACGTCTCAACGGCGCGTGCGCGTACCTTGCGCGTGTGCGCCGATTTGCGAATATGATTTTTTTTAAGAAGTCACGTGACTTAGGCGTGGAGGCAGTTAAGGATCCCACTTTTGGGGAAACACCTTGGCGGGAAAAGCTTAAAAAGACCAAAGGAGCAAGGGTTAAGGACACTTAGTTAGTTCATTTTCTAGATCTAGATATTTTGGGGGGAGAGGAGAGTTAGTTACACTTTGGGAAGAAGAAGAGGGAGATTCCAAGCTTCACTAGGGTTCATCCTCATCTAATTTCTGAATTTTCAATGACTTTTTGGTGAGATCCATTACAATTCTCACTCCACTTTGTTCATGTCATTGATTTTCTTCTCCAATTTCAAGTAGTAGATCAATTCTCATAGATCTAGAATTCAACTTTGTAATTTTGGATTTCGTCTCTATTTTGAGAATTCGATTTTCATTGCTACTCTTTGAGACTTGTTGTTAGATCTTTGTGTTGCAATACTTTCAATTCGACTTTTCTTCTCATTTTACTATGACTTTCCTTATTGCTCATCACATGTTTGATAAAATGACAACACTAGCTATGGAGTAGAATTTTCACACTTGGCATAGGGTTTGGTCCTTGGAAGAAGTTGAATAGTTGTATCAATAGTTGATTTGGAATTAGGGATTGCTAGTTGGCTTGGAGTGCACTAAAGCTAGATTCCCATAAGGTGAAGCTAGGACTTGTGACTCAAGTTGATTGCTTTCATTTGACCTCCCTCTATACCTAGGGGATAACTAAATGAAGCAAGGCCTAATTGTTGTCAACATTGAATGGACTATAAGGATAGAATTTCTAATGCCAACCCTAAGCCAAGTCTTTTGATAATTGATTGTTTGTTTCTCACTACTTTGCTAAAACCTTCAAAGAATTCCAACAAGGCTTACTATACCAATAAGATGCACACTTTGGCAATTCCAAGGGAGAACGACTCGGGAGACTAGTACTCTCGGATATAGATTGTAGATTTGTTTGATGAAGGAGTTTGCGTCGGATTAGACTATACTACGATTGATCATTTGATAATTTCTATACCGGCAAAAATTCATTTGTCAATGCCCCTCTGAAATGTTTTCATAGTGGGTTCAGTTAGACATCTTCTATTATGGGCTTGCAGAAAGAGCTCAGATGTCTCTAGATTACTCAGCTGGTGGACCTATCCACATGAGAAAGACAATTGAAGAAGCTCAAGAGCTCATTGATACAGTTGCCAGAAATCAGCATCTGTACCTAAGTAGTGACCCTTCCATGAAAGAAGAGGTTAAAACAGTAACTGCTGAACTCAGTCCTGTAAAACAAGCTGCTGAATTCAATCAGCAATTGGACTTTCTAACAATGCAATTAGCCGAATTCAAGGATAGACTACAAGAGACAAGGATGGCTAATATAAATATGGAAGAACAATTGAAGCAAACAAAGCAGCAACTGTCAAAACAAATAACAGAAGAATGCCAAGCAGTTCAATTAAGAAGTGGGAAGACGTTAAATACCCCACCTCAAGGCAGCAAGAAGCCAAGAAATGAGCAAACCACCCAAAATCTACCTGAGGACAGTAAGAGCCCAGGGAAAAATAATTCTGGCACTAAAATGCCAGAAATTGGGTGGAAGGCTGGCGCTGAACGCCCAGACCATGCTCAGGACTGGCGTTCAACGCCAGAAACAAGCAAGGATCTGGCGTTGAACGCCCAAAAGAAGCACAGTTCTAGCGTTTAGACACCAGGAACAGATGAGGAGCTAGCGTCTAACGTCACTCCAGCTTCTAACTCTGGCACTCAATTGCCAGTGAGGGATCAGACACACACAAGTGCTGATGACAACCCATCTAAAAAGGCTTCTTCAACCACTTCTGTAGGAAATAAACCTACAGCAACTAAGGTTGAGGAATATAAAGCCAAGATACCTTATCCTCAAAAACTCCGCCAAGAGGAGCAGGATAAGCAATTTGCTCGCTTTGCAGATTATCTCAGGACTCTTGAAATAAAGATTCCATTTGCAGAGGCACTTGAGCAGATACCTTTTTATGCCAAGTTCATGAAAGAGATCTTGAGTCATAAGAAGGATTGGAGAGAAACTGAAAGAGTTCTCCTCACTGAAGAATGCAGTGCAGTCATTCTGAAAAGCTTTCCTGAAAAGCTTAAAGACCCTAGGAGTTTTATGATACCATGCAGATTAGAAGGTAATTGCACCAAGATAGCTTTATGTGATCTTGGGGTAAGCATCAACCTAATACCTGCATCCACTATCAGAAAGCTTGGTTTAACTAAAGAAGTTAAACCAACCTGGATATGTCTCTAACTTGCTGATGGCTCCATTAAATACCCATCAGGCATGATTGAAGACATGATTGTCAGAGTTGGGCCATTCGCCTTTCCCACTGACTTTGTAGTGCTGGAAATGGAGGAGCACAAGAGTGCCACTCTCATTCTAGGAAGACCCTTCCTAGCAACTGGACGAACTCTCATTGATGTCCAACAGGGGGAAATAACCCTGAGAGTCAATGAGGATGAGTTTAAGTTGAATGCTGTCAAAGCCATGTAGCATCCAGACACATCAAAAGACTGTATGAAAGTTGATCTTATTGACTCTTTTGTAGAAGAGATCAACATGGCTGAGAGTCTCGAATCAGAGTTGGAAGACATCTTTAAAGATGTTCAGCCTGATTTGGAGGATTCAGAGGAAATGAAAGAGCCTCTAAAATTTCCTCTGGAAGAGGAAAAACCTCCTAAACTCGAGCTCAAACCATTACCACCATCCCTGAAATATGCATTTCTGGGAGAAGGTGACACTTTTCCAGTGATCATAAGCTCTGCTTTAAATCTACAGGAAGAGGAAGCACTGATTCAAGTGCTAAGGACATACAAGACAGCTCTTGGGTGGTCCATAGGTGACCTTAAGGGCATAAGCCCAGCTAGATGCATGCACAAAATCTTATTGGAGGATAATGCTAAACCAGTGGTTCAACCATAGAGGCGGCTAAATCCAGCCATGAAGGAAGTGGTGTAGAAAGAGGTCACCAAATTACTGGAGGTTGGGATTATTTATCCTATTTCTGATAGCCCCTGGGTGAGCCCTGTTCAAGTTGTCCCCAAAAAGGGAGGCATGACAGTGGTTCATAATGAAAAGAATGAACTGGTTCCTACAAGAACAGTTACAGGGTGGCGCATGTGTATTGACTACAGAAGGCTCAATACAGCCACCAGAAAGGATCATTTTCCTTTACCATTCATAGACCAGATGTTAGAAAGACTGGCAGGTCATGATTATTACTACTTTTTGGATGGCTACTCAGGCTATAACCAAATTGTAGTAGATCCCCAGGATCAAGAGAAAATAGCATTCACATGTCCATCTGGAGTGTTTGCTTATAGAAGGATGCCATTTGGGCTGTGTAATGCGCCTGCAACCTTCCAGAGATGCATGCTCTCTATTTTCTCTGATATGGTGGAAAAATTTCTGGAAGTCTTCATGGATGACTTTTCAGTATATGGAGACTCATTCAGCTCCTGTCTTGATCACCTGAAACTAGTTATGAAAAGATGCCAAGAGACCAACTTGGTTTTAAACTGGGAAAAATGTCACTTTATGGTGACTGAAGGGATTGTCCTTGGGCATAAAATTTCAAACAAGGGAATAGAGGTGGATCAAGCAAAAATAGAGGTAAAAAAATTACCACCACCTGCCAATGTTAAGGCAATCAGAAGCTTTCTGGGGCATGCTGGATTCTATAGGAGGTTTATAAAGGATTTTTCAAAAATCGCAAAACCTCTGAGCAATCTGCTAGCTGCTGACACGCTATTTGTGTTTGACACAGAGTGTCTGCAGGCGTTTGAAATGCTGAAAGCCAAGCTGGTCACAGCACCAGTTATTTCTGCACCAGACTGGACATTACCATTTGAGCTAATGTGTAATGCCAGTGATCATGCCATTGGTGCAGTACTGAGGCAGAGGCATGACAAGCTTCTGCATGTCATTTATTATGCTAGTCGTGTTTTGAATGATGCCCAGAAAAATTACACAACCACAGAAAAAGAATTGCTTGCAGTGGTTTATGCCATTGACAAGTTTAGATCATACTTAGTAGGATCAAAAGTGATTGTGTACACAGATCATGCTGCTCTTAAATATCTGCTCACAAAGCAGGATTCAAAACCCAGACTCATAAGATGGGTGTTGCTTCTGCAAGAGTTTGATATAGAAATAAGAGACAGAAAAGGGACAGAGAACCAAGTGGCTGACCATCTGTCCCGGATAGAGCCAATAGAAGGGACGTCATTCCCCTCTCTTGAAATCTCTGAGACCTTTTCGGATGAGCATTTGTTTGCCATTCAGGAAACACCATGGTTTGCAGACATTGCAAACTACAAAACTGCAAGGTTCATTCCCAAGGAGTACAGCAGGCAACAAAAGAAAAAATTAATTACTGATGCAAAGTACTACTTGTGGGATGAACCCTATCTCTTTAAGAGATGTGCAGATGGCATAATCCGTAGGTGTGTGCCTAAAGAAGAAGCACAAAGGATCTTATGGCATTGCCATGGGTCACAATATGGAGGTCATTTCGGAGGTGAGCGAACAGCCACCAAGGTCCTCCAATGTGGCTTCTACTTGCCTACACTCTACAGAGATTCCGGAGAGTTTGTACATAACTGTGACAGTTACCAGAGAGCTGGTAATTTGCCTCACAGTTACGCCATGCCTCAACAAGGAATCTTGGAGATTGAGTTGTTTGATGTATGGGGTATTGATTTCATGGGGCCTTTCCCACCATCATACTCAAACACTTATATTCTGGTGGCAGTTGACTATGTATCAAAATGGGTTGAGGCCATTGCCACACCCACCAATGATACTAAAATAGTGCTGAAATTCCTCCAGAAACATATATTCAGCAGGTTTGGTGTCCCCAGGGTACTAATCAATGATGGGGGCACTCACTTCTGCAACAAACAGCTTTACTCTGCCATAGTCCGGTATGGGATTCGCCACAAGGTGGCGACTCCATATCATCCACAGATAAATGGGCAAGCTGAAGTCTCTAACAGAGAACTAAAAAGAATCCTGGAACGGACTGTAAGTACCCGTAGAAAGGATTGGGCACGAAGCTTGGATGATGCTCTGTGGGCTTACAGAACAGCATTCAAGACTCCTATAGGGACCTCTCCATACCAACTTGTGTATGGTAAGGCATGCCACCTGCCCGTGGAACTGGAACATAAAGCCTACTGGGCAACCAGATTCCTAAACTTTGATGCCAAATTAGCTGGAGAAAAAAGATTGCTCCAGCTAAATGAGCTAGAGGAATTCAGATTCACTGCTTTCGAAAATGCCAAGCTTTATAAAGAAAAATAAAAAAAGTGGCATGACAGAAAGCTATCATCTAGAATCTTTGAACCAGGACAAAAGGTTTTGTTGTTTAACTCTAGGCTCAGGCTATTCCCTGGGAAACTGAAGTCCCGGTGGAGGGGACCATATGTGATTACAAGTGTATCACCATATGGTTTTGTGGAGCTTCAAGATATTGATTCTGATAAGAAGTTCATTGTTAATGGACAGAGAATCAAGCACTATCTTGAAGGCAATGTTGAGCAAGAGTGCTCAAGGCTGAAGCTAGATTAAAAGCTCAGCAAGGTCCAGCTAAAGACTATAAAGAAGCGCTTGCTGGGAGGCAACCCAGCCATGGGGCATCACTTCCTCTAAGCATTTTGCCCTATTCTTGATTTTATTTGTTTATATAAAGTTCACTGATACTAAGGTAAAGAGTTAATTGTATAAGTTCACAGGGTTACAGAAGGATTCTGCACACAAAATAGAGAAAAAGAGCTCACTGGCAAGAAAACGCTAGTAAGAGTCTGTTTTGGGCGTTCAACGCCCAAAAGAAGCATCCACTGGGCGTTGAACGCCAGTAAGGATAGCCATCTGGGCGTTAAACGCCAGAAAGAAGCATCTTCTGGGCGTTGAACGCCAGAAAGAAGCTCCTTTTGGGTGTTTAACGCCAGATTTACAGCGTCCTGGGCGTTCAGAAAAACGCCAGTGACAAAGGAGTTCTTGGCGTTCAACGCCAGAAAGAAGCAACAGTTGGGCGTTGAACGCCCAGGAGAGGCAGCATTTGGGCGTTGAACACCCAAAACATGCAGCGTTTGGGCGTTCAAACGCCAGGATGGTGGGGAGGAGGTGAATTCGTTTTTACTTCAGATTTTTCATTCTAAATTTAATTTTCATGTTTCAATTCATGATTTCTTGCATAAACATGTTAAGAACCCTGATTTCTAAAATCCCTAATTTCTAAAAACCCTATTTTAAAATATCAAATGTATCTTAATCCATAAGCACAAATCCTTTTTTATCCAATTCAACTCTTTTTCAAAATTTTCAAAACAAATCTATCTCTTTTCATTCAAAAATCTTTTCAACTAATCAATATCTTTTTCAAATCTCCATACTATCTTTTTCAAAAATCCAAATCTATCTTTTTCAAATATCTTTCATATCTTTTCAATTTCAAATCATATCTTCTATCTTATCTTTCTTTGTATTTTCGAAAAAAACCCACCCCCCTCTCCCTTTAAATATGTGTTCGGCCTCCCTCCCCTCCCATCCACAATTGCACCTAGCTCTCCTTCTCTCCCTCTCCTTTCTTTTCTTTTTGCTTGAGGACAAGCAAACCTCTAAGTTTGGTGTGCCTATCCGTGATCACTAAGATCATGGCTCCTAAAGGAAAACAACCCACTCCAAGAGGCAAGAAAGAGAGCATTCCAAAACCACTTTTGAATCAAGGGAAGTTCTTAACTAAAGAACATTCAGACCATTATTACAAAATAATGGGTCTAAGATCAGTGATCCCGGAAGTTAGATTCGATCTGAAAGAAGACGAATATCCGAGATTCAGGAGCAAATCCGAATCAGGAACTGGGAGATCCTAGCTAATCCTGAAACGAAATTGGGAAGGAATATGGTCCAGGAGTTCTATGCTAATATGTGGCAAACAGACAGGCAAAGACTATCTGGATCTGCTATCTATGACTATCAGACCTTGGTCAGAGGAAAGATTGTTCATACCTACCCTGACAAGATCAGGGAGATCTTAAAGCTACCTCAGCTGAAAGATGATCCAGACTCCTTCAATAGGAGAATGATGAGAATAGACAAGGGCCTGGATAAGATTCTAGAGGATATATGTATCCCTGGAGCCAGGTGGACCACCAGCACGAAGGGTGTCCTAAATCAACTCAAAAGAGAAGATCACAAAAACCAGTCGCCAGAGGATTGTTGGACTTCATTGGGCATTCTCTGCTGCCCACTAGCAACCGTTCTGAAGTCACTATTAGAAGAGCAGTGATGATCCATTGCATCTTGATGGGAAAAGAAGTGGAAGTTCATCAACTGATTTCAACTGAATTCTATAAAATTGCAAACAAAAATTCCAAAGATGCCAGGTTGGCTTATCCAAGCTTGATTTCTATGCTCTGCAAGGACGCTGGAGTAAGGATGGGAATAACTGAGTATATCTCAGTTGAGCGGCCAATCACCAAAGCATCAATGAAAAAACAACAAGCACAGGATGACCCCATCAAGAAGAAAACACAGGAATTTCTCCCAGAAATCCCTCAATCTGAATACTGGGAGTATCTTGAAACATCTATTACCAAGATGCAAGAAGCTATGGAACAAATAAAGAAAGAACAGAAGGAACAAAGTAGCATTCTTTGCTATTTGCTTAAAGAACAGGAGGAGCAAGGGCATGATTTAAGGGAATTGAAGCGCCAGAAATTATCTCTTGAAGGACCAAGCACCCCGCAGATTAGAGGAACATCCACTTCCCAGAACAAAGGTTGTTAAATTCTAATTTTTGCTTTAACTCTGTGATAGTTGTCATTATAGGAGTTTACCTTAGAAAGTAGATATAAGTAGTAGTAATTAGCATACCTATTTTTATCTTAATTTCAATTAAGTTATAATTTATTTTTCTCATCATCAGCAAACATGAATAAAATAGTAGATCTTTAGAATAAGAGGCAATAAATTTCGAGTTTTTAACAAGAAAAATTCTAATTATTTACATGTGGTGGCAATGCTTTCTGTCTTTTGAACGAATGCTTGAACAGTGCATATGTCTTTTGAATTTGATGTTTAAGACTGTTAAATATGTTGGCTCTTGAAAGAATGATGAACATGATACATGTTATTGATAATCTGAAAAATCATAAAAATGATTCTTGAAGCAAGAAAAAGCAGCAAAGAACAAAGCTTGCAAAAAAAAATAGAGAAAGAAAAAGAGAAAGCAAGCAGAAAAAGCCAAAGCTCTTAAAACCAAAAGGCAAGGGTAATGAAAAGGATCCAAGGCTTTGAGCATCAGTGGATAGGAGGGCCTAGAGGAATAAAATCATGGCCTAAGCGGCTAAACCAAGCTGTCCCTAACCATGTGCTTATGGCGTGAAGGTGTCAAGTGAAAACTTGAGACTGAACGGTTAAAGTCAAGGTCCAAAGCAAAAAGAAGAGTGTGCTTAAGAACTCTGGACACCTCTAATTGGGGACTTTAGTAAAGCTGAGTCACAATCTAAAAAGGTTCACCCAATTATGTGTCTGTGGCATTTATGTATCCGGTGGTAATACTGGAAAACAAAGTGCTTAGGGCCACGACCAAGACTCATAAAGTATCTGTGTTCAAGAATCATCATACTGAAATAGGAGAATCAATAACACAATCTGAATTCTAAGTTCCTATAGATGCCAATCACTCTGAGCTTCAATGGATAAAGTGAGGTGCCAAAACTGTTCGGAAGCAAAAAGCTACTAGTCCCGCTCATCTAATTAGAATCTGAGCTTCACTCAAAAACTCTGAGACATTATTGCTTCTTGACTTATTAATATTCTATTTTATTTATCTAGTTGCTTGGGGACAAGCAACAGTTTAAGTTTGGTGTTGTGATGAGCGGATATTTTATACGCTTTTTGGGGTTAATTTCATATAGTTTTTAGTATATTTTAGTTAGTTTTTAGTTTATTTTCATTAGTTTCTAGGCAAAATTCATATTTTTGGACTTTACTATGAGTTTGTGTGTTTTTCTATAATTTCAGGTATTTTCTGGCTGAAATTGAGGGAGCTGAGTAAAAATCTGATTCAGGCTGAAAAAGGACTGCTGATGCTGTTGGATTCTGACCTCTCTGCACTCGGAATGGAATTTCTGGAGCTACAGGAGTCCAAATGGCGCGCTTCCAATTGCGTTGGAAAGTAGACATCCAGGGCTTTCCAGAAATATATAATAGTCTATACTTTTCTTAAGGATAGACGACGTAAACTGGCGTTCAACGCCAGTTCCATGCTGCTGTCTGGCGTCCAGCGCCAGAAACAAGTTACAAGTTGGAGTTCAACGCCAGAAACAGGTTACAACCTGGCGTTGAATGCCTAAAACAGCCCATGCACGTGAGAAGCTTAAGTCTCAGCCCCAGCACACACCAAGTGGGCCCCAGAAGTGGATTTATGCACCATCTATCATAGTTTACTCATTTTCTGTAAACCTAGGTTACTAGTTTAGTATTTAAACAACTTTTAGAGATTTATTTTGTATCTCATGACATTTTTAGATTTGAACTTTGTACTCTTTGATGGCATGAGTCTCTAAACTCCATTGTTGGGGGTGAGGAGCTCTGCTGTGTCTCGATGAATTAATACAAGTATTTCTGTTTTCCATTCAAACATGCGTGTTCCTATCTAAGATATCCATTCGCACTTCAATATGAATGTGATGAACGTGACAATCATTATCATTCCTCCACGAACGCGTGCCTGATAACCACTTACGTTCCACTGTAGAATGAATGAATATCTCTTAGATCTCTTAATCGGAATCTTCGTGGTATAAGCTAGATTGATGGCAGCATTCAAGAGAATCCAGAAAGTCTAAACCTTGTCTGTGGTATTCCGAGTAGGATTCAGGGATTGAATGACTGTGACGAACTTCAAACTCGCGAGTGCTGGGCGTAGTGACAGACGCAAAAGGATAGTAAATCCTATTCTGGTACGATTGAGAACCTGCAGATGATTAGCCGTGCGGTGACAGCGCATCTGGACCCTTTTCACTGGAAGGATGGATGGTAGCCATTGACAACGGTGATCCACCAACACACAGCTTGCCATAGGAAGACATGCGTGCGTGAATCAGAAAACAGAGGAAAGCAGAATTTCAGAAGACAAAGCATCTCCAAAACTCCAACATATTCTCCATCATTGCATACAAGTATAATTTGTGTTCTGCCCTTTTATTCCTTGCAATCAAATTTGATAAGTGAATTATTTTATTGTTTTCCTGACTAAGAGTTACAAGATAACCATAGATTGCTTCAAGCCAACAATCTCCATGGGATCGACCCTTACTCACGTAAGGTATTACTTGGACGACCCAGTGCACTTGCTGGTTAGTGGTACGAGTTGTAAAAAGTGTGATTTACAATTCGTGCACCACCTGGCAACGGTGCCAAAAACTTGATACGTGAAAATTAATAATTCTCACATAACCGGCAAGTATACCGGATCGTATCAAGTAGTAAAACTACCCGAGTGAGGTCGATCCCACGGAGATTGGTGGATTAAGCAACTTTACTTAATTGGTTTTTTTAGTTAAGAAAACATTGTTTTGATTTCATGAGATTTGAATGCTTGAAAGAAATTTCAAGGAATTAAATGACAAGAAATTTAAAGAACTAAAGTAATGGAGGCGAATTAAATGATTGAAAGTAAATGACGGAAACTTAGATTGTAAGAAACTTAAATGACATAAAAAATAGATTGCAAGAAAGTAGAGTGCTGAATTGTAGAGGGCAGAGAAGTAAATTGTAAGTAATTAAAACTGAATCTAAATAGCAGGAATGTTAAATTTCTTGAATGTAAAAGGGAGTTGGGTAAGTTGATTATCATTAATCCATCCGGGTGGCAAGCAAGATGAATTCTCAATGAAGTGCTAAGTTCTCCTTCTAGACCCACTTAATTGAGCACTAGTCCAACCTTTGTATCTCATCTTTGATGTGTCAACCAAAATGAGCCTTGATTTGTAACGCCAACCACAAAACATCCTTTTCTTATGCTTTATCCCACAAAGTTTCCTAAGTTGACCATCCGTTTCAAGCAAGCCATACTCAAGTGGGACAATAAAGCTAATAGAGATGACTTTTACCCATTCAAATGTAGAAGTAGATGACAACCTAGGTAAAGAAGCTTCCAAAGATCTTGACAAAGTGATACGTGAAAATTAATAATTCTCACATAACCGGCAAGTATACCAGATCGTATCAAGTAGTAAAACTCACCTGAGTGAGGTCGATCCCACGGAGATTGGTGGATTAAGCAACTTTAATTAAATGGT
This sequence comes from Arachis hypogaea, assembly GCF_003086295.3. Classification (NCBI taxonomy): domain Eukaryota; kingdom Viridiplantae; phylum Streptophyta; class Magnoliopsida; order Fabales; family Fabaceae; genus Arachis; species Arachis hypogaea. The sequence goes on from NC_092052.1 coordinate 54,315,811, forward strand.
TTTTTTAGTTAAGAAAACATTGTTTTGATTTCATGAGATTTGAATGCTTGAAAGAAATTGCAAGGAATTAAATGACAAGAAATTTAAAGAACTAAAGTAATAGAGGCGAATTAAATGACTAAAAGTAAATAATGGAAACTTAGATTGCAAGAAACTTAAATGACATAAAAAGTAGATTGCAAGAAAGTAGAGTGCTGAATTGTAGAGGGCAGAGAAGTAAATTGCAAGTAATTAAAACTGAATCTAAATAGCAGGAATGTTAAATTGCTTGAATGTAAAAGGGAGTTGGGTAATGGGTATTAAAAAATAACTAAAGAACAAAGGAAATGAGAATTAATGATGGAAGAGATCATTAGGGGTTAGAGATGTAAATTCTCATGAATTGATGATGATCATCTCCTTCTCAATCATGGGTATAGATCCATGGCAAATTGTGAATAATTGAATTCCAATCTCTTGGTAACTCAATTTCTCATCAACACAATCAATTGCCACTCTCATGATCTAATTGTTCATGAGAAGAGATGAAGCTCATTAACTATTCTTTCAAGCCACACAATTCCCAGGATCTCAACCAAGGGTGATTACATCTCACATACCAACCCAAAGTGTATTGATCAAGGAAATTATGAAAGAATGAACTCTAAACTGAATTATGTGACTCCTTTCTCAAGTTTATCATATAATTCACATAGATTCAACTTCTCTCTCGATGGTGATTGAATCTTTGAAGAACAAGACTTTTCTCTTGGATGAACCCCTTGAATTAAGAAGGAGAAGAAGAGTTATCAATTCATTCAAATAAATAGAGCTTTTCCCCCTAATGAAAATGGGGTTTAGTAAATCATAGCTCCAATTCAACAACAATTGCAAAGATGAAAATTAAACTAAGTGTAGAGAAGAATGAAGAAGAAGAAGTTCTTAAAACTGAAAGTTCACGTCCAAATAAAACAAAATTGCTTTCTGGTATCTCCTCTCTTCCAATGCAGTAAAAGTAAAAGTAATTAAAACTAGTATAAAGGTAAAAGTGTCCAAGCCCCTTAAATTACAGAACTCTTCCCTATTTATACTAGTCTTAAAACTCATTGAGAGGTTCTTAATTGGGTTAGCAATTTGGGCTTTTTCCTGTTGAATTGGCTAGCTCATTAGAGTGGAGTTTACTGGCCTTTGAAGAGAACAGAGAGAGCAGAGCTTGTTCTCATCAATTCTGGCCCATTGAATGGCGTTACTGGCAAACACGCCAGTGTTGTAGCACGTTGGCAACATGATTGTGATTGTCCTGGGCTGGTAGCTTGAGCGTTGCTGGCCCAAGTTATTGCCAAACACTTGACCCTCTCCTTCATGAACTCACTTTTGATGCTCAAAGTTGCCCCTGGTTTCAGCTTCAATCCTCTGCTTCACTATAGACTATTATACATCGTTGGAAATCTCTGATTGTCCTCTTTCTAATACAATTGAAATCGTCTCAATTGGATCTTCCTAGATCAAGTTATGCATCATTGAAGAAGGTGAAGTCAGGCTACCATGGTCGCCGGTGTTGTTGCTGAACACGCTCCTTTTCAGCACGTTAGCAATGTGCCAGCCCCTGCCCCCTTGCTCCATGCTTGCTTCCTGGCATTGCCATTACACACGCCTATGAACCCAGCGTTGGAAATGTGATTGAAGCTTGGAATTGCCCTCCAAGACTGCCTTCTAGCTCTAAACCTTGCTTGCAACGTTGCCATTAAACACACCTTTAGAATCTGGCGTTTGCAACGTGCTAGCCTCCTTCCCTGGACCAAGCTTCCTCCTTGGCGTTATCATTGGACACGCCAATGCATCCTCAGGTTGGCAATGTGCTAGCCTCCTTCCCTGGACCAGGCTTCCTCCTTGGCATTATCATTGGACACGCTAATGCATCCTCAGGTTGGCAACGTGCTCGAGCTCTCTCCAGGGCTACTTCCTTCCTCTACGCTTTGCTTCCTGGTGTTGCTTTAGAACATGCCTTTGGAACCCGGCGTTAGCAACGTGCTCGAGCTATTCTCCAGGCTGCTTCCTTCCTCTAGGCTTTGCTTGCAACGTTGCCATTGAGCACGCCTTTAGAACCTGGCGTTGGCAATGTGCTCAAGCCTTCCTTATGGCTCCAAACTTTGCTTGCTACGTTATCATAGAGCATGCCCATGTATCTCTAGGCTGGAAATGTGCTTGAGGGTTTAGAACTACTCTCCATGGTTGCCTGGCGTTATTAGTGAAATACGCCTCTAGGACCAGCGTTGGCAACGTGCTCTCCAGGCTGCCTCCTTCCAGGCTTTGCTCCCTGGCATTGCCACTACACATGCCAATGAATCAGCACATTGGCAATGTGCTCGAGCTCCTTCCTTGGACCAGAACCTTTGCCTCAGACGTTGTTGCTAAGCACGCTTTCCATTTCTCCCTTTGGCAATGTGGGTAGTCCTCCAAGATTGCCTATGTTGCTGGCGTTTCCATCAAGCACGGCCATGTATCCTGGGTGGGCAACGTGCTCGAGTGGCTTGATATCACCCTCCAAGCTCCCTGGCATTATCATTGGACACGCCAATGTATCCTGGAGTTGGCAACATAGCAACCTTTATTTTCCAGCCAAACCTTGCTCAGTTTGCTTCTTGGCGTTGTTGCCAAGCACTCCAATGTAGCTCCAAGTTAGCAACATGCACATTGCTCTTTTTGAAGGAGTTGTTAGCCACTTGCTTACTTTATTCTTGCTTCAATGCCTTCTTGTTTCATCACCTATCATTAACAAGGGAAATTGCTTCAAAGTCTTACCAATCCATGTAATCAATTTCAAGAGATTCATTCATACTCATTCATTTATGCATTCCTTGAATCATTTACATGAATTTGGCTGTAATTAACCTAGTCCTTGGTATTTTTATGCATGGGAGTAAAACTCATCAAAGTGCTTGTTTATTTCAAAGATAATGAATGAAAATAAGCTAAAACTAACTAAACTAGCTAGCTAATATAGCAAATATGCGAATGCATCACAAAGCGTATTCAACTCCCATCCTTCTTTTTCTAAGGACCCCCACCTCCTCATAAGGTTCCTCAATTTCAATCCTTTGTTCATCAATTTCATCTAACTCTTCTCCGTCACTCAAATCATAAATGGAAGGATGAGAGAAATCTACCTCCACATTGCTTTCTATTTCACTAGGAGAAGGTTCTTTAAGTTCAAAGGATTCACCACCAAGAAGGTTTGATGCATGATCTTCATCACCAAGGGAACTCAACTCTTGCTTCATTCCTTCCAAGTCTTCATTCAAAAATTATTTTGGAGGTTGTGCACTCTCCTCCTCAACATCAAATTCAATCTTCTTGGAGAAATTTTCTATGACTCTAGATTCCCATAGAGGTTCCGCATCTCCTGAGTCTTTAACCACTTCTTCCTCTTCTTTAACAATCATAGGTTCCTCCAATTGTTCTAACACAAAGCACCATTCCTCATTTTTCACTGGAGTTTCCAATCTCTCCTTCATGCTATGCTCTTCCTTTGATTCTCCACATGTAGCCATGGGAGTGCTTGGAGTGTTCAAGCATTGGGAGGCTAATCGGTTTACGAGTTCTAGTACCTCCCTTTGCATTTCTCTTTGCCCTTGAGGAATGAGGCAAAGGGTTTCATCTATTGGAGACTGGGGTGGATAGGAGGATTTATTATTTTGGAAAAAAGGTTCATAATAGGAAAGTGGTTCTTCTTGGTAAGGGTATGGAGGTGGTGTGTATGGAATTTGTGGTCCTTGGGAGTAATTGTATTGGAATGTGGATGCTTCTATGGGTTTTCTCTCATAATGGTCACAAGGATGAGGCAAAGGTGATTGGTTATATGATGGGTGAGGGTCATGGAAGGTGTTTGGTAAAGAGGAGCTTATGAGTATGGTTGGGGGCTATGTTGAGGATGAGGCTCATAGGTATATGGTAGTGGTTGTTGACAATCACAATGAGGATTACCATATCTGTTAGATTGATATGCATTAGGAGTGAAATTATACCTATAAGAAAACGGAGGAGGTTGTTGTCACGAAGATTGAGCATATGCTCGAGGCTCCTCCCACCTTTGATTGTTCCATCCTTGATGCATATTCTCATTGAAATTCCCATTTCCTACAACATAGTTGTAACCAAACTCATAGCCAAAAGGGTGAAAATTCATAATAGCAGAGACAAAAACAAAAGGCACAAAAATAAGGAGATAAAATCTAACTACTAACTCAAACAAGCAAACTAACAAAAAAGAAAACTATTCCCAATATTAACATATGTACAATAACCAATAACAAGGCACACATTTGCAATCTCCCCGGCAACGGTGCCATTTGATGAGAGGAATTTTGTTAGTATAGAATTTCTCAATGAAATCTCGTTGCAAGTATAGTTTCTAAACCAACAAACAATTCTCAATCAAAATTTTGTTTGTTACAAGTACAAACCCCAATAAAAATAACCAAAGTATTTAATCCTCGGATCGTCTCTCAAGGAATTGCAGGAAAGTGTTCTTATTATTGGTTATGAATTGTATATCTTTGGGGTTTTGGAATAAGGGGCAAGAAACATAAATGACAAGAAAGTAAAGAAAACTCAAATAATAAAATGGTCTTGGCAAGGGTTGATGGTTAAGGATTTTTATCCTTGTCACTAACCACAATATGATAATTATAAGGATCAATCCCATTAAGTCATCCTCTAACAAGTGAATGAAAGTCAAATAAGCTACATCAATCCTAATCCATAAGTCCTAGCCACCTCACTAATTAACTTAGTGAAAGCTAGGGTCAATGGATACCAATTATCAATCGCTTGGACATTAGCAACTCAAGTTCACCTAAGTTACCATCCCAAGCCAAGAACACAAAAATCTACTCTAACATCCTTCCAAGCATTTAATCAAACACTTGGAAGGCATAAAAGGAAGGCAAAATAAAATTGCAAGAAATATAAATCTACAACTACAGATTGCAAGAAATTAACAACAACAAAGCAATTAAACAATAAAAGAAATCAAACATTAATTGCATTAAAGAAAAATAGAAGAAACAAGAGTGCATCAACAACAAAGTAAACAAATACAAGGAGTAAAATACTACACTAGGAAAGGAAAGGTATAGGAACAAGAAATTGTGAAGGAAAAGTAAATCAAGACATGAATTGAACCTAAATCTAAAAAAAATCCTAATCTATATCTAACCTAATTCTAGAGAGAAGAGAGAGCTTCTTTCTCTAGAAACTAACTAAAGCATGATCAAAACTCTCCTCATTGCTTCCCCCCGACCCCTCTTGAATTCAACATGTAATAGCCTCAGAAATGAATTGAATTTGGGCTTTGGAAGCTCAGAAATCGCCCCCAGCTTTTTCACTTTAATGAGGTCACGTGCGAACTACGACGCGTACGCATGGGTCACGCGTACGCGTCATCTGGCATTTTGCTTCTCACGCATACACGTCATGTCACGCGTACGTGTCGCCATGCGACTTCATATCCACGCGTGTGCGTCTGTCACGTGTGCATGATGTGAGAAAAATTGATGTTATAGAATTTCACAATTGAAATCTCGTTGCAAGTATAGTTTCTAAACTAACAAACAATCCTCACATCAAAAATTTGTTTGTCACAAGTACAAACCCCAATAAAAATAACCAAGAGTATTAATCCCGAGTCGTTCTACCTAGGAATTACAATGAAGTGCTTTATTATTGGCTATGAAGGAATATTTTGGGGTTTTTGTAGCAAGAGACAAGGAATGTAAATAACAAAAGAAATAAGCTAACAACTAAGAAAGCTCTTGGCAAAGAATGAGAACTAGAAGTCCTATCCTCATTATCATCATTAATTGTGACAGGAATTGTCCATTGCTCCCACTCAGTTAACCTCTAACTATGAAGGAAAGTCAAGTGGATACAATCAACTTGAGTCCACAAGTCCTAGTCAAATCATAGTGAAAGACTAGCTTTAGTGGCATTCAAGTCAACTAGCAACTTCCAATTATCAATCAACAAAAGAGTTTGATAACTCAAGAGTCTCCAATTACTCAACTAAAGCCAAGAGGAGAAAAATCTACACTAAAATCCAACCAAGAATTTTATCAAACACTTGGAAGGCATAAAAGGAAAGCATAATAAAATGACAAGAAATATAAAATCTAACACTACCAAATACAAGGAAATAACAATAACAAATCAATTAAACAATAAAAGAACATAAAATATGAAATTGCATTAAAGGAAATTAAAATCAACAAAGTGCTCATAGACATGAAAGTAGAAAAATGGAAGAAATTAACAAGAAGAACTAACAGAACAAAGATATAGCAATAGGAAATTGAAAGGAAAAGTAGATTAAAACAAGAATTAAAATCCAGATCTAAGAAGAGATTTGAATCTACTCTAACTTAATTCTAGAGGGAAGAGAGAGCTTCTCTCTCTAGAATTCTAACCTAAAACATGATGAAAACTAAACTATGACTACTTGGTTCATCCCCCTTCAATCCTTGGGTTCGATACCATCAGAAATGAGTTGGATTGGGCCCAAAATGCTTCAGAAATCGCTGGCCACGAATTGCCTTAAGTGAGTCACGCTGCTCCTGCAACACGCACCCATGGGTGACGCATGCGCATAGCCTAACTACAAGGAAACTATGGCATAGTTTATATCATTTTGAAGCCCCGGATGTTAGCTTTCCAACACAACTAGAACCGTCTCATTTGGACCTCTGTAGCTCAAGTTATGATTGTTTTAGTACAAAGAGGTTAGGATTGACAACTTAGCGATTCCTTCATTTCTTCATGAGTTCTCCATTTTTGCATGCTTTTCTTCATTCCTTCAACCCAATCTTTGCCTTCTAATCTTGAAATCACTTAAACAAACACATCAAAGCATCGAATGAGAGGAAGACGAAATAAATTTAGCAATTTAAGGGCCTAAAAAGCATGTTTTCACTCTTAAGCACAATTTAAGGAGAATTTGCAAAACCATACTATTTTAGTGAATAAATGTGGGAAAAACTGATAAAATATCCCAAATTAAGCACAAGATAAACAATAAAATTGGGGTTTATCAAATCTCTCCACACTTAAACCAAGCATGTCCTCATGCTAAGAATAAAGAAGGACAAGAAAAGGGGATATGAACATTTGTTCAATGCAAAGAAACTAGATGAACCTATCTACATGTATGCAAATAAATACAAAGTGATTTTACCTACTTGGTCAAAAGTAAATCAGCCTCCAAGAATATATATGAGCAAATAGGGAAAATTTAGTATGACGATTCATGAATCCCACCAATTCAAATATAAAAAATGAAGTTCAAATTGACTTGCAAGAAGAAAGCTCATGAAAGTCGGGAACAAGAAATTGAGCATCGAACCCTCACCGGATGTGTATCCGCTCTAGTCGCTCAAGTGTATAGGGTCTATCCACTCAATTCTCCTCTAATCATGCTTTCTAAGATTTGTTTTTCATCTAACAATCAACAATTATTCAATGCATACATATATATATATATATATATATATATATATATATATATATATATATATATATATATATCATGAGGTCTTTTCATAGGTTGTAATGGGGCTAGGGTGAAGGTAAGGATGAATATATGGTCAAGTGAGCTTGAAATTTGAATCTTTGATTAACCTAAGCTCTCACCAAACACATATAACAACCTATACAATTCTGATACAATGCCTAGCTACCCATGATTCCCACTTTTTTTTCATATACTCATGCATTCTCTTTAATTCACATTCCATATGCATTGTAATTGTTACTTTACTTTGGGGCATTTTTGTCCCCTTTTTATTGCTTTTCTTTTTCTTTTTTCTTTCATATATTTTTTTCTTTTTATTTTTCTTTATTGTCATTTTTTTTCTTTTCAAGCTAAAATATATACAAGAGCATCAATGCATATGGTTTAACATTTAATACATGAGTATGTACCCAATACCCAAGATCTTCAATGAAAATAAAAACACACTCTTACCTCAACCAATGTCCTAAGTTTCCCCACACTTGAATGATACACACTCACTAGCCTAAGCTAATCAAAGATCCAAATAAAGGACATTTATTATTTTTCGCTTTAAGGCTTGTAATGTGCTAATATTAAGAACAAAGTGGATTAAATAGGCTCAAAATTGGCTAACAATGGTTGATGAAAGGTAGGCTATTTGGATAAGTGAGCTAAATGAAATGATGGCCTCAATCATATATATGCATTCATACACAAAATAATGGACATAAAGAATCCAACAAATCAAGGATTGCAATCATAGAGAGAGAATAATCACACAAGAAGGAGAAATAGTGGTTATAAGATGTAACCACACAATTGGGCTTAAAACTCACATGCTTATGTTCTTAGCTCAAAAACCATGTTCCAGAATAAATTCTTTAAGCAAGTTCAACAAAAAAATTTTTCAAATTGGTAGGGCGCCCTAAAAATAGTTTTCTTGAAAAAGAAATCATCACCCTAACCAAGTAGTCCTAATAAGAAAGAAGTGGTAAAATATGTATAAACTCCAACTATCATGCAACCCATTGTGCAATACAATGACTAACTAACAAAGAAAAATAAAAAATTGGTGTTGAAAAAGGAATTGTTACCCTTGGGAGTCGGTTGGACGACCTCCCCACACTTAAAGATTGCACCGTCCTCGGTGCATCCAAAGATGAGCAAGGTGGATGGGTTGCTACAAGTGATGAGTTTCTTCAAAAGATTGTGCGGATGACTTGTTTGTTGCCCCGTTTAGAAGCTTTTCCTTTTCCTCTTTTGGTGGCTAACCTAAATAGAAAAAAAAAGAAAGAAAATTAAGCCTACAACAAAGATAGCAAAGCAAATAGAACATAGGCGGGGGCTAATGCCAAATAAGAGAAGGGTTCTCACTACATGTTAGCTACTCGTGTAAGTGAGAGAGCAATATAGGCAAAGGGCAGATCAACTAATACTTGATGTAATAGTAAAGTCAAAGCATAAGTGAATAACATGAAGAGCATGTCGAGCATCAAGTTCAAACAAAAGAGTGGGTCATGAAAGACATGTACACTCATATCAATGCACAAAGGATACAAGGATCATCAAAGGTTAAGCATTGAATTAGAGATTTCATTACCCATCAATATCAAACAAGTCAAGGAGCACCAAGATAATCCAAGAAGTTCTCAATAATTGAGTAAGAGAATTCAACACCATTATTAAAATAATAAATTTAGAAAATAAAATAAGAACAAGCTATAAAAACAAAATTAAAATACAATGAATGAAAATAAGCAAATGCAATAAAAGAAAATGGAAGAAAAGAAAAAGAATTTTTTTAATATTTTATTTATTTATTTATTTATTTTATTATTTTCTCTTTTTTTTTGAAGAGAGGGAAAAGAAGAAAGGTAGAAAGAAAGAAGAAGAAAAGAAGAAAGAAGAAGAAAGGAGAAAGGAGAAAAACAGGGTGCAATCCATGCATAAGCGTCGCCTACGCTTAAGCATCGATTGCAGCAGGGACAATCCACGCGTACGCGTCGCCCATGCTTACGCGTGGATTGCAGCAGGGACAATCCATGCGTACGCGTCGCCCATGCTTACGCGTGGATTTTTGCACGAAGTTGGCACAAAGTAGGCACAAGTATCTGTTTTTTGTATTAGGAGTCCCATATGGCAATCCACACATAAGCATGGCCCACGCTTAAGCGTGGATTGACACACTTTTTTTTATTTTTTTAAAGAAGCGTAAAACAGAATTTAACACTCTCCTAACCTATAAACATTTTAAATCACCCAAAATTCAAATTTAACAACAAATCTTTTGGTTTTTGAAAAATTTTCAAATACAAAACAAACAAAACTTACACTACAAGTAAAATACAATCTAACAACAACTAACCTACAACTTATGGCACAAATCTAATCGAACAAACTAGAAACTAAAATACTAAAGCAAGAATATGCAAATAAGAAAACTACCTAACAATGGCAACTCAATTCATTCATTGATTATATATACAAGAGAATAGAAAGAGTTTACCATGGTGGGGTGTCTCCCACCTAGCACTTTTAGTTATTGTCCTTAAGTTGGACGTTTGATGGGGTCCTTGCTATGGTGGCTTATGCTTGAACTTTTCCTTGAATCCTCACTAATGCTTGCATTTCCAATAGCCTCCAGGATCCCAAACTAAGCGCGTCAAGCTACCAAGAGATCTCAAGCGAGTACCAAGGCCCCAAAGTTGATGATTATCTATGTATATTCTGGGGTCCCATACTTTGTTTGTCAACCCCCTTTCTTTTTGATCTTCATGCTTCCATTGGGTGACAAACTTATTGAATTCTCCTTGTAACTCCTACTCATCATCCTAGATCCCTTGAATTGAGCTTCACTCCAACCATGAATCCCAAAATTTGAGCTTCCTTCTACTATGCACCTTGATTTTTGTTGCCAACAAACATCCAACTCTTTTCTACTTTCTAACCCACACATAGCTCTAAGTTGATCATTCGTTTCTAAGAATGCATATTGATATGGGCCAAGGAAATTAAAGCAAGAGATGGTTACCCATTCAACTTGTAATTTGGATGGTGACTTAGCAAGGAGGATATCCAATGGTCTTGATATTGTAGGCTCCACTTCCTTTGGCTCTTCTTTAATGACTTCCATCTTTTGACAACTTTTTTCAATTTTCTCTTGTTTGCTAACTTCTTCCAACTCTTTCTCATTAATTAAAATGTATGTTGGAGGGTGTATACATTCCTCCTCAACATTGGTTTTACATTCAATGGAAGAAGCTTCAACAAGATCACCATTGTCACTTGGTGTAGAGTTGTCTTCAATGATGGAGCTTCCTTCTTGTTTAACCTCCCTTAGATCTTCTTCAACTATTCTTTCATCTTCAAGGGTCTCTACTACCTCCAACTTTTGGGTCTCCTCTTGCTTCTCTTGAAGTATGGATGAGTGAATCCAATCCATTAAGTCCCTAAGACGATCCCTTCTCTCTTATTCTATGTCAATCGCATAATTGGAATCATGTTGTTCTTAGATTGATGGATACGAATGTTCTTTTATGGAGTGTGGTGGTGGGATGGAGAGATCATTATGTGGTTGGAAATGAGGTTCATCAAAGCTTGGAGGTTGAAAAGTGTTTTGGTTGTTGGTAGAAGATAGAGGTATATGGGATATAAGCTCTTGAAAGGCAGAGGTGAAATTAGTGAGTGTAGTTTGGAGCTCTTCTTGCTCTTGAGAAAAGATACCAAGTGTATCATCCAAAGGGTAATGATGTTGAAGTGGTGGTGGTTCCATGGGTGCTTGTTCATAATGGTTGTAAATGTGTGCATATGGAGGATATGGATTAGGATTGTGTGGAAGTGATTGATGGAAATAGGATGTGGATTGAGAATATGGTGGTTGGATTGACGGTGTTTGAGGACTTGTTGAGAGTATGGTGCATGGAGTGATGGTGGTTGAGTGGCATAATCATGATAAGAGCCATCATATCCATTGGAATGATATGCATCATAGGAGGGGTTGCAATCATAGTAGCTTAGTTGAGGAGGTTGCCATGATGATTGCTCATATGGATGTAGCTCCCTTCTCAAGAATTCTTCCCTCCCATAATGTGAGCCATCATTCACGTTTCCATTACCTACAACATAGTCATAACCATATCCAAAACCACAAGGATGAGAATTCATATGAAAAAGAGGAAATCAAAACAAAGAATATCAAAAAGCAAAGAAAAAGCAAATTCCAAATAACTAGCAAAATCACAAAATAACCAAAAATCAAGATATTCAGAATATGAACATATTCACAATAGCCAATAACATAACACCATTGCGATTCCCCGGCAACGGCTGGTGCGCAGAAATTGTGATTACACTTTGATTATGTAAAATTCATTGCTCTTTCTTTCCCTGGCAATGGCGCCAAAAACATGATGCCAATACCATGGTTCACAACTTCGCACAACTAACCAGCAAGTGCACTGGGTCGTCCAAGTAATACCTTACGTGAGTAAGGGTCGAATCCCACGGAGATTGTTGGTATGAAGCAAGCTATGGTCACCTTGTAAATCTCAGTCAGGTAGATATAAAATAGTAATGGGGTTTTCGAAATTAATTAATAAAAGAAGGATAGAAATACTTATGTAAATCATTGGTGAGAATTTCAGATAAGCGTATGGAGATGCAATCGTTCCTCTAAACCTCTGCTTTCTTGCTGTCTTCATCCAATCAGTCTTACTCCTCTCTATGGCTGGCTTTATGTAAGGATGTCACCGGTGCCAATGGCTACTTTCGATCTCTCTCGGGAAAATGGTCCAAATACTCTGTCACAGCACGGCTAATCGTCTGAAGGCATCACCCTTGTCGTTGGTTGCATCCTATTCCTCTCTGTGAAAAATGGTCCGATGCGCTGTCACTACATGGCTAATCATCTTGGAGGTTCTCGATCATACTGGAATAGGATTTACTATCCTTTTGCGTCTGTCACTACGCCCAGCACTCGCGAGTTTGGAGTTCGTCACAGTCATTCAATCCCGGAGTCCTACTCGGAATACCACGGACAAGGTTTAGACTTTCCGGACTCTCATGAATGCCGCCATCAATAATCTAGCTTATACCACGAAGATTCTGATTAAGAGATCTAAGAGATACTCATTCAATCTAATGTAGAACGGAAGTGGTTGTCAGGCACGCGTTCATAGGGAATGATGATGATTGTCACATTCATCACATTCAGGTTGAAGTGCGAATGAATATCTTAGAAGCGAAATAAGATGAATTGAATAGAAAACAGTAGTACTTTGCATTAATCTTTGAGGAACAGCAGAGCTCTACACCTTAATCTATGAAGTGTAGAAACTCTACCGTTGAAAATACATAAGTGAAAGGTCCAGGCATGGCCGAATGGCCAGCCCCTCTGATCTAAGAACCAGGCGTCCAAAGATATTTAATACAATAGTAAAAGGTCCTATTTATAATAAACTAGCTACTAGGGTTTACAGAAGTAAGTAATTGATGCATAATTCCACTTCCGGGGCCCACTTGGTGTGTGCTTGGGCTGAGCTTGAATGTTACACGTGTAGAGGTCATTCCTGGAGTTGAACGCCAGTTTTGGTGCCAGTTTGGGCATTGAACTCCATTTTGCAACTTGTTTCTGGCGCTGGACGCCAGAATTGGGCAGAGAGCTGGCGTTGAACGCCAGTTTGTGTAGTTTAAACTTGGGCAAAATATGGACTATTATATATTCCTGGAAATCCCTAGATGTGTACTTTCCAACGCAATTAGAAGCGTGCCATTTCGAGTTCTGTAGCTCCAGAAAATCCACTTTGAGTGCAGGGAGGTCAGAATCCAACAGCATCAGCAGTCCTTCTTCAACCTCTGAATCTGATTTTTGCTCAAGTCCCTCAATTTCAGCCAGAAAATACCTGAAATCACAGAAAAACACACAAACTCATAGTAAAGTCCAGAAATGTGAATTTAACATAAAAACTAATGAAAACATCCCTAAAAGTAACTAGATCCTACTAAAAACATACTAAAAACAATGCCAAAAAGCGTATAAATTATCCGCTCATCACAACACCAAACTTAAATTGTTGCTTGTCCCCAAGCAACTGAAAATCAAATAGGATAAAAAGAAGAGAATATACTATAAGTTCCAAACTATCAATGAAACATAGCTCCAATCAAATGAGCGGGACTTATAGCTTTTTGCCTCTTGAATAGTTTTGGCATCTCACTTTATCCATTGAAGTTCAGAATGATTGGCTTCTATAGGAACTCAGAGTTTAGATAGTGTTATTGACTCTCCTAGTTAAGTATGATGATTCTTGAACACAGCTATTTTATGAGTCTTGGCCGTGGCCCTAAGCACTTTGTTTTCCAGTATTACCACCGGATACATAAATGCCACAGACACATAATTGGGTGAACCTTTTCAGATTGTGACTCAGCTTTGCTAAAGTCCCCAATTAGAGGTGTCCAAGGTTCTTAAGCACACTCTTTTTTACTTTGGACCTTGACTTTAACCGCTTAGTCTCAAGTTTTCACTTGACACCTACACGCCACAAGCACATGGTTAGGGACAGCTCGGTTTAGCCGCTTAGGCCAGGATTTTATTCCTTTAGGCCCTCCTATCCACTGATGCTCAAAGCCTTGGGATCTTTTTTATTTGCCCTTGCCTTTTGGTTTTAAGGGTTATTGGCTTTTTGCTCTTGGCTCTTGGTTTTAAGAGCTTTTGGCTTTTTCTGCTTGCTTTTTCTTTTTCTTTCTATATTTTTTTTTCGCCTAAATTTTTTTTTCTCTGCAAGCTTTGTTCTTTGCTGCTTTTTCTTGCTTCAAGAATCATTTTTATGATTTTTCAGATTATCAAATAACATGTCTCCTTGTCATCATTCTTTCAAGAGCCAACATATTTAACATTCTTAAACAACAACTTCAAAAGACATATGCACTGTTCAAGCATACATTCAGAAAACAAGATGCATTGTCACCACTTCAATATAATTAAACTAAGTTCAAGGATAAATTCGAAACTCATGTACTTCTTGTTCTTTTGAATTAAAACATTTTTCATTTAAGAGAGGTGATGGATTCATAGGACATTTATAACTTTAAGACAAAGTTTCTAACTACTAATGATCATGTAATGAAGACACAAACATAGATAAGCACATAACATAGAAAACGAAAAACAGAAGAAATAAGAACAAGGAATGAATCCACCTTAGTGATGGTGGCGTTTCCTTCTTGAGGAACCAATGATGTCCTTGAGCTCTTCTATGTCTCTTCCTTGTCTTTGTTGCTCCTCCCTCATTGCTTTTTGATCTTCTCTTATTTGATGAAGGATGATGGAGTGCTCTTGATGTTCCACCCTTAGTTGTCCCATGTTGGAACTCAATTCTCCTAGGGAGGTGTTGATTTGCTCCCAATATTTTTGTGGAGGAAAATGCATTTGAGGCATCTCTGGGATCTCATCGTGATGAGCTTCATACGCCTCTTGAGCTCCATGAATGGGTGATGAGCGGATATTTTATACGCTTTTTGGGGATAATTTCATATAGTTTTGAGTATGTTTTAGTTAGTTTTTAGTTTATTTCCAGTAGTTTTTAGGAAAAATTCATATTTCTGGACTTTACTATGAGTTGTGTGTTTTTCTGTAATTTCAGGTATTTTTCTGGCTGAAATTGAAGGAGCTGAGCAAAAATCTGATTCAGGCTGAAAAAGGACTGCTGATGCTGTTGGATTCTGACCTCCCTGAACTCAAAGTGGATTTTCTGGAGCTACAGAACTCTAAATGGCATGCTTCCAATTGCGTTGAAAAGTAGACATCCAGGGCTTTCCGGCAATGTATAATAGTCCATACTTTGCACAAGAATGGACGACGTAAACTGGCGTTCAACGCCAGTTTTCTGCCCAATTCGGGCGTCCAGCGCCAGAAAAGGATAAAAAACTGGAGTTGAACGCCCAAACTGGCACAAAAACTGGCGTTCAACTCCACAAATGGCCTCTGCACGTGAATTGCTTAAAGTCTCAGCCCCAGCACACACCAAGTGGGCCCCAGCACACCAAGTGGGCCCCAGAAGTGGATCTCTGCATCATCCATCATAGTCCACTCATATTTTGTAACCCTAGGCTACTGGTTTAGTATTTAAACAACTTTTAGAGACTTATTTTGTATCTCATGACATTTCAGATCTAAACTTTGTATTCTCTGACGGCATGAGTCTCTAAACCCCATTGTTGGGGGTGAGGAGCTCTGCTGCGTCTCGATGAATTAATGCAAGTATTTCTGTTTTCCATTCAAACAAGCTTGTTCCTATCTAAGATGTTCATTCGCGCTTAACTGTGATGAAGGTGATGATCTGTGACATTCATCACCTTCCTCAAACCATGAACGTGTGCCTGACAACCACCTCCGTTCTAAATCCGATTGAATGAGTATCTCTTAGATTCATTAATCAGAATCTCCGTGGTATAAGCTAGAACTGATGGCGGCATTCATGAGAATCCGGAAAGTCTAAACCTTGTCTGTGGTATTCCGAGTAGGATTCAATGATTGAATGACTGTGACGAGCTTCAAACTCCTGAAGGCTGGGCGTTAGTGACAGACGCAAAAGGATAGCAAATCCTATTCCAACCGGATCGAGAACCAACCGGTGATTAGCCGTGCTGTGACAGAGCGCGTGAGCGTAGTTTTCACTGGAAGGATGGAAGGTAGCCATTGACAACGGTGATCCACCAACACACAGCTTGCCATAGGAGGACGTGCGTGCGTGAATCAGAAGACAGAGGAAAGTAGAGATTCAGAAGACAAAGCATCTCCAAAACTCCAACATATTCTCCATTACTGCACAACAAGTAACTTTTAATTTATGCTCTACTGGTTATTCACAATTCAACTGATAAACATAATTGACTTCCTGACTAAGATTTACAAGATAACCATAGATTGCTTCAAACCAACAATCTCCGTGGGATTCGACCTTTACTCACGTAAGGTATTACTTGGACGACCCAGTGCACTTGCTGGTTAGTGGTACGAGTTGTGAAAAGTGTAATTCATAATTCGTGCACCAAGTTTTTGGCGCCGTTGCCGGGGATTGTTCGTGTTTGAACAACTGACGGATTATTTTGTTGCTTAGATTAGGAAAAATCTTTCTTTTTTTTTGGTTTAGAGTCTTTTATTATTTATC
Organism: Arachis hypogaea; assembly: GCF_003086295.3. Classification (NCBI taxonomy): domain Eukaryota; kingdom Viridiplantae; phylum Streptophyta; class Magnoliopsida; order Fabales; family Fabaceae; genus Arachis; species Arachis hypogaea. The sequence goes on from NC_092052.1 coordinate 54,332,506, forward strand.
CCTTGTTAAAATACTTTAAACTTATAGCTCAGTTATTTAGAACGTGGTGTTTATGTTCATGATAATTGGCTATCATATTTTTTAAAACCTTTTTCAAAAATAATTTTTCTATTAAATCCTGTGCCAAACTTTAAGTTTGGTGTTTTCAAAAATAATCTTTCTTAAAATTTTTGAAGGTCCCATAACTCATTTGGCTAGAGCGTTAATCTGTGTTCTTGGTAATTGGGTTAGAATCTTTTATACTCTTTTCAAAACCTTCTTTTTCAAAAATATTTTTTTCTATTAAATCTTGTGCCAAACTTTAAGTTTGGTGTTTTCTTGTTGATTTCCGTTTGATTTTCGAAAATTTTGGTTTGGTTTTCTAAAAATTTTAAGTTTGGTGTTCTTCCTTCATGTTCTTGTGTTCTTGTGAGTCTTCAAAGTGTTCTTGAGTTTCCTTGTGTCTTGATCTTAAAATTTTTAAGTTTGGTGTTCCTTGGTGTTTTCCCTCCAAAATTTTCAAAAATAAGGAGCATTAGATCTAAAAATTTTAAATCTTGTACTATCTTATTGTTTTTCTCTCTCCTCACTAAATTCAAAAATATCTTTTCAAAATATCTCTTCTAACTTCCTAACTTCTTATCTTTTCAAAATTTGTTTCAACTAACTAACTAACTTTTTGTTTGTTTCTTAACTTTTTCAAAACTACCTAACTAACTCTCTCTCTCTAATTTTCGAAAATATCTTCCCTCTTTTTCAAAAATTTCCTTTTCTTAATTATTTTTAATTTTTTTTACGAAAAAAATTTTTTTATTTAACTTAAAAATTCAAATCCTTTTCAGTTATTTTATTTTATTTAAGTATTTACTTCTTATAAAATAAAATAAATAAAAAGGTAAATCAGTCCAAGTTATATCCATAGATCCATCATGGACATAAGTGGAAATGAACAGTCCAGGAGGACTCTGGGGTCATATTCTAACCCCTCTACTGCTTCATATGGGAGTAGCATCTGCATACCCTCCATTGGAGTCAGTAGCTTTGAGTTGAATCCTCAGCTCATTATCATGGTGCAGCAAAGTTGCCAGTATTCCGGTCTTCCACAGGAAGAACCTACAGAGTTTCTGGCATAATTTTTACAAATTGCTGACACAGTACATGATAAGGAAATAGATCAGGATGTCTACAGACTATTACTGTTTCCATTTGCTGTAAAAGATCAAGCTAAGAGGTGGTTGAATAACCAACCTAAGGCCAGCATAAGGACATGGAAACAGCTGACAGAAAAATTCCTGAATCAATATTTCCCTCCAAAAAGGATGACACAGCTAAGGCTGGACATCCAAGGCTTTAAACAAGGAGATAATGAATCTCTTTATGATGCTTGGGAGAGATACAGAGAGATGCTACGAAAATGCCCCTCTGAAATGTTTTCAGAGTGGGTTCAGTTAGACATCTTCTACTATGGGCTTGCAGAAGGAGCTCAGATGTCTTTAGATTACTCAGCTGGTGGATCTATCCATATGAGAAAGACAATTGAAGAAGCTCAAGAGCTCATTGATACAGTTGCCAGGAATCAGCATCTGTATCTAAGCAGCAACCCTTCCATGAATGAAGAGGTTAAAACAGTAACTGCTGAATTCAGTACTGTAAAACAAGCTGCTGAATTCAATCAGCAATTAGATTTTCTAACAAAGCAGCTAGCTGAATTCAAAGACAGGTTACAGGAGACAAGGATAGCTAATATACATATGGAAGAACAGTTTGAGCAAACAAAGCAGCAGCTATCAAAGCAAATAGCAGAAGAATGCCAAGCAGTTCAATTAAGAAGTGGGAAAACATTAAATACCCCACCTCAAGGCATCAAAAATTCAAGAAATGAGCAACCCACCAAAGATTCCCCTGAGGACAGTAAGAGCCCAGGGAAAAATAATTCTGGCACTAAAACACCAGAAAATGGGTGGAAGGCTGGCGCTGAACGCCCAGACCATGCCCAAAACTGGCGTTCGGCGCCAGAAACAAGGCAGGATTGGCGTTCAACGCCAGAAATGGGCAAGAATCTGGCGTTGAACGCCCAACAGGGGCACATTTCTGGCGTTCAGGCGCCAGGAACAGACAGTGAGCTGGCGTCTAATGTCACTCCAGCTTCTGACTCTAGCATTCAATTGCCAGTGAGGGATCAGACACACACAAGTGCTGACAACAACCCCTCTAAAAAGGCTTCTTTAACAACTAAGGTTGAGGAATATAAAGCCAAGATACCTTATCCTCAAAAACTCCGGAAAGAGGAGCAGGATAAGCAATTTGCTCGCTTTGCAGATTATTTAAGGACTCTTGAAATAAAGATTCCATTTGCAGAGGCGCTTGAGCAAATACCTTCTTATGCCAAGTTCATGAAAGAGATCTTGAGTCATAAAAAGGAGTGGAGAGAAACAGAAAGAGTTCTCCTCACTGAAGAATGCAGTGCAGTCATTCTGAAAAGCTTTCCTGAAAAGCTTAAAGACCCTGGGAGTTTTCTGATACCATGCATATTGGAAGGTGATTGCACCAAGACAGCCTTATGCGATCTTGGGGCAAGCATCAACCTAATACCTGCATCCACTATCAGGAAGCTTGGCTTAACTGAAGAAGTTAAACCAACCCGGATATGTCTCCAACTTGCTGATGGTTCCACTAAATACCCATCAGGCGTGATTGAGGACATGATTGTCAGAGTTGGGCCATTCGCCTTTCCCACTGACTTTGTTGTGCTGGAAATGGAGGAGCACAAGAGTGCCACTCTCATTCTAGGAAGACCCTTCCTAGCAACTGGACGATCCCTCATTGACGTCCAACAGGGGGAAATCACCCTGAGAGTCAACGATGACGAGTTCAAGTTGAACGCTGTCAAAGCCGTGCAGCATCCAGACACATCAACAGACTGCATGAAAGTTGACCTTATTGACTCTTTGGTAGAAGAGATCAACATGGCTGAGAGTCTCGAATCAGAGTTGGAAGACATCTTTAAAGATGTTCAGCCTGATTTGGAGGATTCAGGGGACATGAAAGAGCCTCTGAACTTTCTTCTGAAAGAGGAAAAACCTCTTAAACCAGAGCTCAAGCCACTGCCACCATCCTTGAAATATGCATTTCTAGGAGAAGGTGACACTTTTCCAGTGATCATAAGCTCTGCTTTAAATTCACAGGAAGAGGAAGCACTTATTCAAGTGCTAAGGACACACAAGACAGCTCTTGGGTGGTCCATAGGTGACCTTAAGGGCATAAGCCCAGCTAGATGCATGCACAAAATCCTACTGGAGGATAATGCCAAACCAGTGGTTCAACCACAGAGGCGGCTAAATCCAGCCATGAAGGAAGTGGTGCAGAAAGAGGTCACCAAATTACTAGAGGCTGGGATTATTTATCCCATTTCTGATAGCCCCTGGGTGAGCCCTGTTCAAGTCGTCCCAAAAAAGGGAGGCATGACAGTGATTCATAATGAAAAAAATGAACTGGTTCCTACAAGAACATTTACAGGGTGGCGCATGTGTATTGACTACAGAAGGCTCAATACAGCCACCAGAAAGGATCATTTTCCTTTACCATTCATAGACCAGATGCTAGAGAGACTAGCAGGTCATGATTATTACTGCTTTTTGGATGGCTACTCAGGCTATAACCAGATTGTAGTAGATCCCCATGATCAAGAGAAAACAGCATTCACATGTCCATCCGGAGTGTTTGCTTATAGAAGGATGCCCTTTGGGCTATGCAATGCACCTGCAACCTTCCAGAGATGCATGCTCTCTATTTTCTCTGATATGGTGGAAAAATTTCTGGAAGTCTTCATGGATGACTTCTCAGTATATGGAGACTCATTCAGCTCCTGTCTTGATCACCTGAAACTTGTTCTGAAAAGATGCCAAGAAACCAACCTAGTTTTAAACTGGGAAAAGTGTCACTTCATGGTGACTGAAGGAATTGTTCTTGGGCATAAAATCTCAAACAAGGGAATAGAGGTGGATCAAGCAAAAATAGAGGTAATTGAAAAATTACCACCACCTGCCAATGTTAAGGCAATCAGAAGCTTTCTGGGGCATGCAGGATTCTATAGGAGGTTTATAAAGGATTTTTCAAAAATCGCAAAACCTCTAAGCAATCTGCTAGCTGCTGACACGCCATTTGTGTTTGACACAGCATGCCTGCAGGCGTTTGAAATGCTGAAAGCTAAGCTGGTCACAGCACCAGTCATTTCTGCACCAGACTGGACATTGCCATTTGAGTTAATGTGTGATGCCAGTGATCATGCCATTGGTGCAGTATTGGGACAAAGGCATGACAAGCTTCTGCATGTCATTTATTATGCCAGTCGCGTTCTAAATGATGCCCAGAAAAATTACACAACCACAGAAAAAGAACTACTTGCAGTGGTTTACGCCATTGACAAGTTCAGATCATACTTAGTAGGATCAAAAGTGATTGTGTATACTGACCATGCTGCTCTTAAATATCTACTCACAAAGCAGGATTCAAAACCCAGGCTCATCAGATGGGTATTGCTTCTGCAAGAGTTTGATATAGAAATAAGAGACAGAAAAGGGACAGAGAACCAAGTGGCTGATCATCTGTCCCGGATAGAGCCAGTGAAAGGGACGTCCCTCCCCTTTCTTGAGATCTCTGAGACGTTCCCTGATGAGCATCTATTTGCCATTCAGGAAGCACCATGGTTTGCCGATATTGCAAACTATAAAGCTGCAAGGTTCATACCCAAGGAGTACAATAGAATACAAAAGAAGAAATTAGTTACTGATGCAAAGTACTACTTGTGGGATGAACCCTATCTCTTTAAGAGATGTGCAGACGGAATTATCCGTAGGTGTGTCCCCAGAGAGGAAGCACAGAGAATCCTATGGCATTGCCACGGATCTCAATATGGAGGCCATTTCGGAGGTGAGCGAACAGCCACCAAGGTCCTCCAATGTGGCTTCTATTGGCCCACACTCTATAAAGATTTCCGAGAGTTTGTACGTAATTGTGACAGTTGCCAAAGAGCTGGTAATCTGCCTCATGGTTACGCCATGCCTCAACAAGGAATCTTGGAAATAGAGTTGTTTGATGTATGGGGAATTGACTTCATGGGACCTTTCCCACCATCATACTCAAACACTTATATTCTGGTGGCAGTTGACTATGTATCAAAATGGGTTGAGGCTATTGCCACACCCACCAATGATACTAAAACAGTGCTGAAGTTCCTCCAGAAACATATCTTTAGCAGGTTTGGTGTCCCTAGAGTACTAATCAGTGATGGGGGCACTCACTTCTGCAATAAACAGCTTTACTCTGCCATGGTTCGGTATGGAATTCGCCATAAGGTGGCTACTCCATATCATCCACAAACCAATGGGCAAGCTGAAGTCTCTAACAGAGAATTAAAGAGAATCCTAGAACAGACAGTAAGTACCCGTAGAAAGGATTGGGCACGGAGCTTGGATGATGCTCTGTGGGCTTACAGAACAGCATTCAAGACCCCTATAGGGACCTCTCCATACCAACTTGTGTATGGTAAGGCATGTCACCTGCCCGTGGAACTGGAACATAAAGCCTATTGGGCAACCAGGTTCCTAAACTTTGATGCCAAATTAGCAGGAGAAAAAAGATTGCTCCAGCTAAATGAGCTAGAGGAATTCAGATTCACAGCTTTCGAAAATGCCAAGCTTTATAAAGAGAAATAAAAAAATGGCATGACAAAAAGCTGTCATCTAGAATCTTTGAGCCAGGACAGAAGGTTCTGCTGTTCAACTCTAGACTCAGGCTATTCCCCGGGAAATTGAAATCCCGGTGGAGGGGACCATACGTGATTACAAATGTATCACCATATGGTTATGTGGAGCTTCAAGATATTGATTCTGATAAGAAGTTCATTGTCAATGGACAGAGAATCAAGCACTATCTTGAAGGCAATGTTGAGCAAGAATGCTCAAGGCTGAAGCTAGATTAAAAGCTCAGCAAGGTCCAGCTAAAGACAATAAAGAAGCGCTTGCTGGGAGGCAACCCAGCCATGGGGCATCAATCCTCTATGCATTTTGCCCTATTTTTATTTTTGTTTGTTTATATAAAGTTCACTGACACTAAGGTAAAGAATCATTTGCATAAGTTTACAGGGTTACAGAAGGAATCTGCACACAAAACAGAGATAGGGAGCTCACTGGCAAGAAAACGCCAGTGAAGGTCATTTTTGGGCGTTCAGCGCCCCAAAATGGGCATCCAGTGGGCGCTGAACGCCAGTAAGGATAGCTATCTGGCGTTCAACACCAGAAAAGGGCAACAACTGGGCGTTGAACGCCCAGGAGAGCAGCATTTGGGCGTTGAACGCCCAAAATAGACAGTGTTTGGGCGTTCAAACGCCAGGATGGTGGAGAGGAGCTCTCCTTCTACCCATCTCCTTTCTTTTCTTTTGCTTGAGGACAAGCAAAGCTCTAAGTTTGGTGTGCTTATCCGTGATCACTAAGATCATGGCCCCTAAAGGAAAACAACCCACTCCAAGAGGCAAGGACCAAGCACCTCACAGACTAAAGGAACATCCACTTCCAAACCTCAAGGTTGTTGAGCTCTAATCTTAGCCTTAACTCTGTGATAATTGTTCTTATTTTAGTTTTACCTTAGAAGTCATATAATAGTAATTAGTATCTATTTGATTTTATCTCCAATTAAGCTATAGTTTATTTTTCTCATCATCATCAAACATGAATAAAATAGTAGATCTTTTGAATAAGAAGCAATAAAATTTCGAGTTTAAATAAAACAAATTCTAATTGGTTAAATGTGGTGGCAATGCTTTCTGTCTTCTGAATGAATGCTTGAACAGTGCATATGTCTTTTGAATTTGTTGCTTAAGACTGTTAAATATGTTGGTTCTTGAAAGAATGATGAACATGAGACATGTTATTGATAATCTGAAAATCATAAAAATGATTCTTGAAGCAAGAAAAAGCAGCAAAGAACAAAGCTTGCAGAAAAAAAAGAAAAAAAACAAAAAAAAAAAAACAAAAAGCAAGCAGAAAAAGCCAATAACCCTTAAAACCAAAAGGCAAGGGCAATTAAAAAGGATCCCAAGGCTTTGAACATCAGTGGATAGGAGGGCCTAAAGGACTGAAATCCTGGTCTAAGCGGCTAAACCAAGCTGTCCCTAACCATGTGCTTGTGGCGTGCAGGTGTCAAGTGAAAACTTGAGACTGAGCGGTTAAAGTCAAGGTCCAAAGCAAAAAGAAGAGTGTGCTTAAGAACTCTGGACACCTCTAATTGGGGACTTTAGCAAAGCTGAGTCACAATCTGAAAAGGTTCACCCAGTTATGTGTCTGTGGCATTTATGTATCCGGTGGTAATACTGGAAAACAAAGTGCTTAGGGCCACGGCCAAGACTCATAAAGAAGCTGTGTTCAAGAATCATCACACTGAACTAAGAGAATCAATAACACTATCTGAATTTTGAGTTCCTAAAGATGCCAATCACTCTGAGCTTCAATGGATAAAGTGAGATGCCGAAACTGTTCAGAAGCAAAAAGCTACTAGTCCCGCTCATCTAATTAGGATCTGAGCTTCAATAAAAAACTCTGAGATATTATTGCTTCTCAACCTATTAGTCTTCTATTTTATTTGTCTAGTTGCTTGAGGACAAGCAACAGTTTAAGTTTGGTGTTGTGATGAGCGGATATTTTATACGCTTTTTGGGGATAATTTCATATAGTTTTGAGTATGTTTTAGTTAGTTTTTAGTTTATTTCCAGTATTTTTTAGGAAAAATTCATATTTCTGGACTTTACTATGAGTTGTGTGTTTTTCTGTAATTTCAGGTATTTTTCTGGCTGAAATGAAGGAGCTGAGCAAAAATCTGATTCAGGCTGAAAAAGGACTGCTGATGCTGTTGGATTCTGACCTCCCTGCACTCAAAGTGGATTTTCTGGAGCTACAGAACTCGAAATGGCATGTTTCCAATTGCGTTGGAAAGTAGACATCCAGGGCTTTCCGGAAATGTATAATAGCCATACTTTGCACAAAAAACGACGTAAACTCCACGCAGTTCTCCATTCTGTCAGGCAAAAATCAATG